>NW_026129702.1:0-38930 GCF_022985175.1 Labeo rohita | reverse complement strand
ACTGATGATAAAAAAAAAAATAAAAAAAAAACTTACAGAACTGTTAGGAAAGCAAAATTCGCCTGATTGTCCATGAGCTGTCAGATAGATGAATATTGTGTCATTTCCTTCACTGTGTGACAAAAAAACAGAAAACATTTATATCTTTCATTATCATTTAAAAACACACAAAACAATAACATTTAAACACACACAAAAAAGCCCAGTGTTAAAGGAACTCTCACTGGAGTTTATTTGAGTCCATAATCAAAGTGTTAAAATGGACACTGAGGCAGTGTTGAAGTGAATGAGGTAATTAAGTGATTAATGAAGACACCTGATGTTAATAAGCAGAATCACTAAAGGAGAACATCTAATTTTGTAAGTCACCATTATAGCATAATTGCATTTGTTGGGCTCTTGACTCTTAATTTTTTAATGTTAGTTTATATTTAGTTTGAATGTTGTAATTGAGCTATAACAGCCAGACAAACCAGAGGAAAGGTGATTATGCTTTGACATAATCATTATGTAGTGACCTGGGGGGCGTATTACAGAAAGATCTTTTAAATATATATATTCTGTAGCCATTGTAATATTTAGAACAAAAGCTATTACATAACAGATGGTCCTTAACCAGCACAAGACCATCTTAAACCAGCATCAAAACATACCTACACTCTAAAAAAACGCTGGGTTAAAATAACCCAAATTGGGTTATTTTGGTAACCCAACGCTGGGTCAGATATGGACAAACCCAGCGTTGGGTTATTTTAACCCAACTTGTTGGGTTAAATCTTTGACCCAACACTTTGGGTTGTTTTATTTACCTAGACTATTGACAAAAAAAATACTACGTTGCTGGTTGAAAACAAACCTGAAATATTTAATAAAGAAAATAAACAATAATCAAAGAGAAGGAGGGTCGAGTTTGGCATCTATTGTTTTCAAAATCGTCTCCATCATATGTTGAAACGCCTTCGCCATGGCCGGACTTAACTCAAGATCGTCGCTAGCTTCAAAAAAGATTGTGGCCAAAAAGATTCCAAAGACATAATACTATGATCGCATAGCCAAAGCCGTGGGGTTGCGTTCTACATGAATGAAAAATTTAAGTAATTGGCTGATTGGAGTGGTAGCTTGTGAAAACCGCTGTTACTCCCTGTCCGCCGTCAGTGGGATCTGTTATGTAGGATGTACAGTATAGAATCCAAACATCTGCTTTTGCTCGTGTCAGATGTGTTTAAAAACATTTTAGGGATGTAGGCTGTATGATACTGTGTATTTAAAGGTGCACTACTAAGCCATGTTTATTTCCTTTGCTGACCAAACAAACAAGATATAAATGTAGTGTACATTTATATGTTTATTTGATTTATAAACAAACTGTTGATTTCTGTAGAAATAAAACAGTTTTACAGTGGAAGTTACTTAATGCTCGTTATATGTAAATGAGCGATTTTTACCACTGCACTGCAGTACTTTATCTCCAATATTTAAAAAAAATAGTAGTTGATTGTTTGTCATTATTTTATGTCACAGGTAAAACATGTTCTTACATTTGTTATGGTTTATATTCTCTTTCAAATATGATACAAGTGATTTAATAAAGTTTGTTTTTTAAAAACCACACTCTAAAAAAACGCTGGGTTAAAATAACCAAAATTGGGTTATTTTGGTAACCCAACGCTGGGTCAAATATGGACAAACCCAGCGTTGGGTTATTTTAACCCAAAATGTTTACATCACCATTATAGTGGTCAGTGTTAGCATTAGTTGGGCTCTTGACCCGTAGCTTTTTGATATTAGCTTTTGTTCAATTGTTTAGTTAAACTAGCCAGACAAGCCAAAGAGCAAAAGTCATGCAGTGGTGATAATTCTGTTTTAAAATAAATTTAATTTGAGCCACTGAAATCATTTAGAGTTTTATATCCTTTATTTACTACAATTGCCTTGTGGTTTCACAGCAGATAACAAATGATAAAGCCTGAATTTTTGTTTACATTTTAAATGGACTTTTTACAAGCTCCTCCGATCAAAAAAAAATTTCAAAAGCTGTTCTTTTAGGCACACACAGACATCATGAATCAGCATACGAATCTCAAAAATGGTGACAAACAGCATATTCAGAAACAGATCAACTCTAAACATCATGGAAATCATCAGCTCATAATTTATTCATGCCACAATGCATGATGGGAAATATGGATGAGTTTTGATTGGCTACAACATAAGTTTTTGTTGGTCACCATTGTTGTGATTCTCATGCTGATTCATGATGTCTGTGTGTCTAAATCTAAAAAATGTTTATATTTTTTCCGGTCAAATAAATTTCAGAAACACCTGTCTGATTAAACCAACATAAACAAAATACAACTCACTTATTCTGATCGCTACTTCATGACTTTGTCAAAACATATTCAAACCAACAAAATCTCATTTCTTCTTGTTTGTCTGACTGTTGTAACTCAATTACAACACCCAAACAAAATCTAATATTAAGAAGTTACTGGTAAAGAGCTAAACCAATGCTAACACTCACCACTATAATGGCGACTTACAAAACTAGATTTTCTCCTTTTGGTGATTCTGCTTATTAACATCAGGCGTCTTTAATAATGGTCAATCATCACTCAATGAATCACTTAATTAACTCATTAACTCTAACACTGCTTCAGTGTTCATTTTAACGAGTATGAGGATGAGTATGGATTCAAATTCCCGGGAGAGTTCATTTAACACTGGGCTTTTTGCTGTGTAGACTTTACCTACTTTTTTTTAGTTTGTCTTAGCTGATAAATTCAGGTATTCTTTACTCAGACATATAGGATAGAATCTACCCAAACAAACTGAGTGTAAATTGTTACATCAGTTTACCCCATTATATTGAGTAGATTCTATAGGTTGCTTTTTACAGTGTAGCGCTTGGCTCGTCGAGTAGGGGGAGTGGCTTACTCTCTTAACTGTCACTTGATTGGATAAAATCAGTAACCCAATGTTGGGTTACACAAAAACAACCCAACACAAAAACAACCCAACTAAATGACCCAACAGGCTTAACCCAGCAGTTGGGTTAAAAAAACAACCCAACATTTTTTAGAGTGTAACCATCATAGGCTGATTTTTCACCAGGGATTAGGTATATTAATAAGGAAAAAAAACTGGACAGTGTTTGTCACAAGATGGCGCCAAACGGTAATCTTTGTTGGCGCGAAGGGGTTTTAAACATATAAGTAGTACCGGCTATGCGTTATTACTTTGGAGCAGTTATTATTTGAAGAGAACGAACCTGCAAATGTCTCAACTGACCAATCAGAATCAAGCATTCCAGAGAGCCATGTAATAATAGTAGAAAGACTCTTAGAAAAATAAAAATAAAAATAAAAAAAGAAAAAAAAAAAAAAAAAAAAAAAAAAAAATAAAAAAAAAAAAAAAAAAAAAATAAAAAAAAAAAAAAATAAAAATAAAAATAAAAATAAAAATAAAAATAAAAAAAAGGCACACTTAGACATCAAGAGCCAGCCCATGAATCTCAACAATGGTGACAAACGGCATATTCAGATAAACAGGTCAACTCTGAACTCTCATAATTTATTCATGCCGCAATGCATGATGGGAGTCATGGATGAGTTCTGATTGGCTACAACACGCTTTTTGATGGTCACCGTTGTTGTGATTCTCACACTGATTCTTCATGTCTGTGTGTCTAAATTAAGATAAACTTTATTTTGGCAAAATAAAAAAAACTCAGTTTTTTATGGCAAAACTGATTGATCTTTTGGTCACAGTTTTTTTTTTTGCAATCTGTAAGGAAATTCTATGTCAAATACTCAAGTCACTATATGATGATAAAGTCAAGCACAGTCAATGCCATCTTACTGACTTTTGTTCTTGGCTTGTCTGGCTGTTAAAACTCAGTAATTGCAGCCAAATATTAAACATTTAAGGGTCAAGAGCCCAACTAATGCAAACATTGACCACTATAATGGTTGCTTAATTTTGGTTTTCTCCTTTGGTGATTCTGCTTATTAACATCAGGTGTCTTCAATAATGATCAATCATCACTTTGTTAATCACCTAATTATCTTGTTAACTTCAACACTGCTTCAGTGTTTATATGTGTCCACACTCACAGTGTTAAATTAACACTGGGGATTTTGCTGTGTACTCTTGAGTATGGACTAAACTTGTGGGAGAGCTTTTTTAACACTTTTTTGTTTTTTTGCATTTAAATAATTGCATTATCTTCCATCCACATCCATATTTGTATCTGAACTGTAATATGATGCACTGACAAGATTGTTTGTTATAGCAAGACCTTGTAATGACTTTTGGATTTCTCTTTTTCACAGCACATCTGTCTCCTTTGAGTGCAGCCAGGAAGTTTTCAGGTGTTACGTCCTGTAAGAGATTGAGAATTGTGCTTACATATAGGCAGAGGTGTATAGTCCAGGGGTCAGAAAGTAAAAGTCCTGCCATATATTTGTTCCACCCATGAACTGATGAAATGATTTCACCAGAGGTGGAACCAAGTCCTTCAGTTCAAGTCACAAGCAAGTCTTACATATAGGCAGAGGTGTATAGTCCAGGGGTCAGAAAGTAAAAAAGCAAAAAACTTTGAATTATAAAAAGGGTCAGGAGCCCAACTAAAGCAAACACTGATCTCCATGATGGAGATAAAACATCAACATCTGATCCTCTGTAATTCTCAATAACAGCAGGTGTTCATCACTAATGCACAATCATCATTTAATTAGTCACTTAATTGTCTCATTACCTTTAACTCTTCGAGGACTTGGTATTTGACTTGAGACTCGCTTGTGACTTGAACTGAAGGACTTGGTCCCACCTCTGGTGAAATCATTTCATCAGTTCATGGGTGGAACAAACATATGGCAGGACTTCTACTTTCTGACCCCTGGACTATACACCTCTGCATATAAGACGAAAACATCTGTATTGTGTTTGATAAAAAGAAATTACCTCTCCAGTGTAATCTTTTGGAACCCCTGGATACACATTCGGTCTGTTCCGTTTATTGATGATGTTGCCAGGATAAGGGTTACTGTAAAGGAACATAAATTTTAATGGTACAGCATGACAGTAAAGATCTATATGAATCTTGTGTTAAATCTGTTATAATTGTACATCAGCAATGAGCCACATGACTTGAAAGAAGTCTCTTACTTCCTATTATGAGCAATGTCATCATACATCATCACCACAATCTGATCATCAGGAATCCCATTCTGATGAACTATCTGATAGGCGTGACACACATTGGCCTGAAATGGAGTTGTCAAAAAAGACATTGGATGAGGGAGTAATGTGCTAGAAACACTGAGTGATCAATGGGTTGATTCACAGAGACGGTACAGAATCACAAGAAAAATTAACAAAATGTCACATAATACTGTCACTGTAGGCCACATACCTGGTGCCTGTAATTGTCCCATGTGTTTGAACCAGCTACAAGCATTATCCACTTTTTTCCATCTGCTGCACCCATTTCAAGAGCAAAGTCTAATTCAGTTAGAAAACAGTGTGTTATTTTAATTCACCAACTGTCATAACAACTGATCAGTGGTGTATAAAGTACCTGGAAGCTATACTTAAGTAAAGGTACAGATATCTGACTTTGGTAGAAGTTAAAGTAACCCTTAAAATATTTCTTGAGTAAAAGTCTTAAAGTATGTGATATTTATTGTACTTAAAGTACATTTAAGATAAAAAAATATATAATTTTTTGTACTTAAGTATCAAAAGTAAAAGTGTCAGTAAATGCAAACTGGAAAAGACAAAAAAAAACATACATACATACATACAGCAAAATCCCCAAGTGTTGAAACTCAAATACAGCAGCCAAACAAAATCTAGCATTAAAGATTTAAGGGTCAAGACCCCAACTAATGCAAACACTGACCACTATAATGGTTGCTTAAAAATTTTGGTTTTCTCCTTTGGTGATTCTGCTTATTAACATCAGGTGTCTTCAATAATGATCAATCATCACTTCATTAATCACCTAATTATCTCGTTAACTTCAACACTGCTTCAGTGTTTATATGTGTCCACACTCAGAGTGTTAAATTAACACTGGGGATTTTGCTGTGCAGTTTTATCTTGGTAACACTTTCTATGAAGCTTGTATTTATAATGCATTATAAGGACATTCTTAATGCATTATAATCCATGCCTAATGCCTTATAAACACCATTATAATGTTTTATAATTTTATAAATAATCATAATAACAGTTACGATGCATTATAATACTTACCTTTTTGTGCTTATAACTTTGAGTACAACGCATTATAACACCAGATGAAGTCTGCATTTACAATCCTTCATACGGGTATTATTAATGTATTATAGTGCCCATGTAACTGTTGGTATGATTATTTATAAAATGATATAACATATTATAATGCTGTTTATAAGGCATTAGGCATGGATTATAATGCATTAAGAATGTCCTTATAATGCATTATAAATACAAGCTTCATAGAAAGTGTTACCAAATTACCTTTGGTGGAAGCTTTTATCATCAGGTAGCAGTTGTTTCACAGTATGGTCTGTAGATATTTAACATCAGCTATTAATTCAATACAGTTTTGATAGTTAAAGCATCAGGAAGACATTGTATGAATCTCAACAATGGTGCCAAAATATTCACATAAACAAATCAGCTCTGAACATCACAAAATAACCTACACACATACTAGATTGCCAGAAAAAGATAAATCTTTGTTGTCAACACTGTTGAGATTTGTGTATCTACAACACACAACTCAATGCATTTTCTTTGTTGATTTAAAAAAAAATAATGCTATATTACTTTATAGAATATAAAACAGATGAATTTTTAATGTTACAGATATTAGTAATTTTGCAGCATTTTGCATACAATTTAAAATGACTGTATTTTGAAATATGCGTTTTTAAAAATATATTTATACATTTAAATATTGTAAATGACTAAGAAATATGTTTGCTCAAATATGTTTCAAAATATATGTATATAAATACATTTTCTACTGATGATTTTTTTTTTTTTTTTTTTTTTTTGGCTTTTTCTTTACATTTTGGAAAACATATTTCTGCATTTAAAATATATTTTCCAAAATATAAAAAAGAAGCCAAAAAAATATATTTGCATAAATATATTTTTTACCAATATATCTTTGGCCAGAAACTGGTCTAGCACTAGGGCTGTGAATGGCGTTGGCGATGCTTCGTAATCAGATGGAAAGGTCACATGATTCACAGAATCACAGCCCTAGTGCTAGACCACACAGCAAAATCCCCAGTGTTAATTTAACACTCTGAGTGTGAACACATATAAACACTGAAGCAATGTTAAAGTTAACAAGATAATTAGGTGATTAACGAAGTGATGATTGATCATTATTGAAGATACCTGATGTTAATAAGCAGAATCACCAAAGGAGAAAACCAACATTTTTAAGCAACCA
This sequence comes from Labeo rohita, assembly GCF_022985175.1. Lineage (NCBI taxonomy): Eukaryota > Metazoa > Chordata > Actinopteri > Cypriniformes > Cyprinidae > Labeo > Labeo rohita. Next base: position 31,477 of record NW_026129702.1, on the reverse strand, counting down.
TTATAGTGGTCAGTGTTTGCATTAGTTGGGCTCTTGACCCTTAAATCATCAATGTTAGGTCTTGTTTGGCTGCAATTACTGAGTTATAACAACCAAACAAGCCAAAAGCAAAAGTCAGTAAGATGGTATTGACTGTGCTTGACTTAATCATCATATAGTAACTTGAGTATTTGACATAGAATTTCCTTACAGATTACAAAAAAAACTGTGAACAAAAGATCAATCAGTTTTGCCATAATCAGACAGATGATGAAAAAAGGTTTATCTTAATTTAGACACACAGACATGAAGAATCAGTGTGAGAATCACAACAACGGTGACCATCAAAAAGCGTGTTGTAGCCAATCAGAACTCATCCATGACTCCCATCATGCATTGCGGCATGAATAAATGATGAGAGTTCAGAGTTGATCTGTTTATCTGAATATGCCGTTTGTCACCATTGTTGAGATTCATGGGCTGGTTCTTGATGTCTATGTGTGCCTAGGTGAAATATATATATATATCTTTAAACAGTTTGTAAAAGAAATCTTTCCAAAATGTGTAGGAAGTGCTGGATCTTCTGTGGATTGTCAAGGCTATTACAATAAGCAAAAAAAAAAAAAAAAAAAACTAATTTAGAGATTAGACTCTAGGTGATTTATGTCAAACAATGAATATGTTAAAACATAATCACCTGTTGACTTGAGCTTTTGGCTTGTCTGGCTGTTTTAAAATCTAGCATTAAAGATTTAAGGGCCAAGAGCCCAACTAATGCAAACATTGACCACTATAATGGTTGCTTAAAAATTTTGGTTTTCTCCTTTGGTGATTCTGCTTATTAACATCAGGTGTCTTCAATAATGATCAATCATCACTTCGTTAATCACCTAATTATCTCGTTAACTTCAACACTGCTTCAGTGTTTATATGTGTCCACACTCAGAGTGTTAAATTAACACTGGGGATTTTGCTGTGCAGTTTCAGTTCTTAAAAGGTATATAAAAAATTATTTATCTAAGAAAATGACCAATCGTTTCGGTAGACAAGACCCTTCTTTGTTCGTCATTTACAGTCGCATTTGACGCCGCATTTAAACTGCATTTTGGAAGATCGAATTTCAAAGCACCATTTCCATTATATGGGGAAATTTCCAGAAATCTAAAAAAAAAACAATTTCTTGACGACTGAAGAAAAAAAGACATACACATCTTGGATGACGAGGAGGTGAGTAAATGATCTGTGAATTGTTCAATATCATTACATATGATGTATGTATGATGCCATATTTTCATATTTATGAATCAAAATGTTTTACTTTAACTGTGTTCAACTTTTTAACATAATATTGGTAATCTTCTTTCTCTTTTTAAAGTTTAGCTCCAACCCTTGTCCTATTTAAATCTGGACTCTTCTGTAGTTATATCGTGCACTAAGACCGGCGGAAAATGTAAAGCTGCGATTTTCTAGTAACTACACTCCTATTCCGGCGTAATAGGCAAGGAAGTTTTCTGCCATAATATGGACGCAGCAGGCGCAGTAATATCACGCAGCACCTGAAATTAGTTCCCAGCAAGGTAACTGCCAATGTGACCGGCTTTTTGAAATTGTGACCGAACTTCAGGCGCTGCGTGATATTACTGCGCCTGCTGCGTCCATATTACGGTAGGAAACTTCCTTGACTATTACGCTGGAATGGGAGTGTAGTTCCTAATCTTAGTGGACTAGAAAATCACAGCTTTACATTTTCCGCCGGTCGTAGTACACAATATAACTACAGAAGAGTCAAGTTTTAAATAGAAAAAATATGGAAACTCCGTCATTTTTGAACGCGATGCTATATTGGTCTCATAGGATTCAATAATCTATGCTAAGCTATGCTAAAAGTGATATTGCCAGAACAGGAAAGCGGCTGAATGGATTTAATGTATATTTATCATAATGTACTTTAAATTGCATTTTTTAAAAATCTTGCATAGTAATTTTAATTGTACTACGTTTGCAATGCATATGTAGGAAGTGATATAAATCTGTTGAACATTAAAAAAAAAAAAGTTCTCATGCTGCAAGTCAGTTCCCACTCTTTTGTGTCCTGGGGTGGAACATTTTGGACATTTTGGTTATGTTCACATTTAGGTTGTTGTTTTCTTTCTCACTTTAGATGCTGAAGAAAAGGCAGCCATCTTTTCATCTTTGAAACATAAATGTAGATCTTTTTAATGAAATCTGAGAAATTGATGTCCCTCCATTTTATGGTTTATGCAACTACCATTTTGAAGCCTCAGAAAGGTAGTAAAATATCATTAAAGTAATCCATGTGACTCCAGTTTAACCTCAATTTTGTAAAGTGATTGTTTGTCTGCACAAACACCATTGCATTGCATTTTTATTCACAAAATAACACGTTCACAAGAGCACCATGATGAATCAGTGTTGTGTTGTCGTGAGAGCTGGCCATCTCAAGGTGCTTTTGTGAATATGCATTGGAGATACATCATTTGTGAATAAAGACGTAATTTTATTGTTGCTGTTTTTCATGTACAAAAGGCATCTGTTAAAAAGTATTCATTTGCCTTCTGTACAAAAGGGTCTTGTAGGTTTGGAGCGACATGAGGGTAAGTAATTAATGACAGAATTTACATTTTTGGCTAAAATATGTTCTAATGTGGTTATAATTGGTCGTTGTTAGATTATTGTTTTGAAAATTCTGTTGAAAATAAATACTGCTCTTTGGAAAGTTCTATTAAAAGAATACTGAAAGTCAGACGACAAGTAAGTTGATATCACTTTCACTTTAACTTTCACTTCCACTTCCACTTCCACTTGCTTTCAGCAGCGTGACGCACACATGCGGTCTCTGATGACAAGAAAAACCTGAGGATGTGTATGTCTCACATCTATTTATAACCCTCAGGTCACGTAATCAAATGATGCAGCATCGAGTGTAGCTTTTGGTAGGGAGCTGCTATATGGATCCATTTAGAATCACGATCACAAATAAAAACATTATGAATGTGTGGAAAACCAGCGATTTGAAGGCATTTCGACATTGTAGTTTCTCTGATGCCCATATGTACATAATCACCAAAGATTCTCACAAACCTCTCCAAAACATGCATCTCCAACGACCATCCATTATAAAACACTTGCTGAAGATTTTTGACAACTATGAGAATATACTGAACTGTGTTCAAGCAGACATGTGTTACAGCAAAATACATAAAATAAATGAACACATTATTTGTAAAATTAGTGAAATGAATACACTTTAAATTAACTGATTTCAAATAAGCTTAATAAAAACCAAGTGCTGTCAAATTGTTCTTGTTTACCTGTTTTTATTTTCAAGGCCTGAAGATAGTCTGATGTTTCCTGGGGGTTCAGGAGGTTGATTCCTTTAGCTTCAGCTCCTTTACTGAAACAGAAAGCTACTGCTGCAAAGCTTTTATATTGTTAGATTTTTACTATCACTTTCAAAATGACCCTAGGGGTAAAGAATAGCCAACAACATTTGCAAGGACATACTGCGGGGTTTTTTTTAGAAATGGAAAGTGTAAGTAATTAAAAGTCTTATGCAAAACTCATTTTATTATTAAGTTGAAAGTGCCCAAGAAAAGTAATTTGAGAAGAGTTGAGAATGTTTCCTCATGATTAATGTAAATGTAAATTCATCTTTTTTTTTCTGGAAGGGACATGAATAATAACCAGTGGTGGAAAGAGTACTAACAATTTGTACTTAAGTACAAATACAATTATATCTCTGAAATAATACTCAATTACAAGTAAAAATACTTGTGTTAAAACAGTAATTAAGTAAAAAATCTCAAAAATTGCTTTAAAGTACTAGTTATTTTTTAGCTGGCAATATTTAATGAATTACCAAAAAACAATATCACAGATCTATGTGAATAATAGCTACTTTGTCAGATAAAAGTGAAAAAACTTTCACCGCTTCTGGGTCCTAACTCTCTGCCATATATCAGAAGTATCATTATCAAGATGATGTCATGAATTTAGCTCAAAAGGGAAATACATATAAATAATTACATTTAAGTATGATTAATTGCAATTATTTATCTCAGCCACCAGTAGTAACCTCTCTCCTGAGTAAGCAGTTCTGAGGAACTGCAGGCCGCAATTCAGAGATGGGGATCCAGAGACAGCCAGGAGTGAAGAGAGAGAAGTGTCTGATTGTGGCCATTTCCATAATGATGAATTCCTGGCAACTGAGCGCTTTTGGGATGTTGGTCGCTTTGTGGGGTTGTTTCCAGAATTCCCACATACACAGCAAAATCCCCAGTGTTAATTTAACATTCTGAGTGTGGAGTGTGTAGTCAAGGCTATTTAAAAAAAGTAGTTCACCTAGGCACATGAATCTCAACAATGGTGACAAACGGCATATTCAGATAAACAGATCAACTCTGAACTCTCATAATTTATTCATGCCGCAATGCATGATGGGAGTCATGGATGAGTTCTGATTGGCTACAACACGCTTTTTGATGGTCACCGTTGTTGTGATTCTCACACTGATTCTTCATGTCTGGGTGTCTAAATTAAGATAAAAAAATTTTCATCATCTGTCTGATTATGGCAAAACTGATCTTTTGTTCACAGTTTTTTTTTAAATCTGTAAAGAAATTCTTTGTCAAATACTCAAATCATTATATGATGATTAAGTCAAGCACAGTCAATGCTTTCTTACTGACTTTTGCTCTTGGCTTGTCTGGCTGTTATAACTCAGCCAAACAAGACCTAATATTGAGATTTAAGGGTCAAGAGCCCAACTAATGCAAACACTGACCACTATAATGGTTGCTTAAAAATGTTGGTTTTCTCCTTTGGTGATTCTGCTTATTAACATCAGGTGTCTTCAATAATGATCAATCATCACTTCGTTAAACACCTAATTATCTCGTTAACTTCAACACTACTTCAGTGTTAACTTTAACACTGCTTCAGTGTTTATATGTGTCCACACTCAGAGTGTTAAATTAACACTGGGGAGTTTGCTGTGTATAGTTGGCTTGTTGGTCTGATTGGTCCAGATGCTGAAATGACCTACAAGGACCCTAGGGGTAAAGAATAGCAAACAACATTTACAAGAACATACTGCGTTTCTCAGAAATAGAAAGTGAAAGTAATTAAAAGTCTTATGGTGGTCTTATATGTACACAGCAAAATCCCCAGTGTTAATTTAACACACTGAGTGTGGACACATATAAACACTGAAGTAGTGTTGAAGTTAACGAGATAATTAGGTGATTAACAAAGTGATGATTGATCATTATTGAAGACACCTGATGTTAATGAGCAGAATCACCAAAGGAGAAAACCAAAATTTTTAATCAACCATTATAGTGGTCAATGTTTGCATTAGTTGGGCTCTTGACCCTTAAATCTTTAATGCTAGATTTTGTTTGGCTGCTGTATTTGAGTTGAAACAGCCAGACAAGACAAAAGCTAAGTAAGCTTCTGTTTGCAATGGAGCAAGGCACTGAAACCCTAAGAGGGAAGAACATATTCATTGTTTGATTCAATCACCTAGTATGTGAATCTCTATGTATGTTTATTTTTTTTTTTTTTGGATGTTTATTGTACATCTGTTTAAATAGTGGCTCTGGCCATTGGAGTCATCCAGCACTTCCTTTACTTTTTTAAAGGGCTATGCAACCTTTTTTAAAAAAACACTCGTTTAACGTGTCATAGAAATGTACTTTCACATAGACCAAGGGCTGGTCACAGACAGAGCTTAGCATAAGTCAGGCCATAGTTCAATTAGGACATTTGAGTAATTTTTTATAAACATGCTTAGGAAAAACATCACTGGTGTGCATCTTAAGACAAAACAAAGGCACTGGAATGTTTTAAGATTAGTCAGTGCAATTTGCACACTGATTCTTCAGCTCTGTGTTACATTTTAGTCTAGGACTAATGTTAAATCTTGTCTGTCAAATCAACTAATGCAAACACTGACCACTATAATGGTTGCTTAAAAATCAAAGTTTTCTTTTGTGATTCTGAGTTTTGGACCAAGATCAAGCACTAGTATTTGATGTTTTTTTTTTTAATCACCTAATTATCTTTTATTAACTTAAAACTGCTTCAGTGTTTATATGTATCTCACTCAGAGTGTTCAAAAAAGTTAACCCCTGGGGTCTGAGGGTGTTTTGGCACCCTGAAGGTATAATTTTGACATGTTAAATTTAATATTTGTGCTTTTTTCAGTATCTAAAAACTTATTAAGTAAATGTGACATTAATTGCATCAGCACAAACTTGTAAAATGACATTCAATAACAAAATGTACACTGTCACCTTTTGTGTAAATAACGTTTATGCATGAAATGAAAAACATTAAGCCACTGAGATAAAGCCATAAAGCTTAAACAGAATATTTGTTCACGAGAAAAGAGAATTGGATGTGGTAGGCTAGAGTTTTATTATAAAATGTGAAAATCATTCTGCTCACTCATTCACAGAAAACTATTAATATAAACAATATAAAAAACAAGAAATATATTGTTATCTTATGCAAGACATGCTGTATTCGAGGGAGTGACAATGGCCCAGAATATTTAGTGATTCACACCTGAGAGACAAAAGACCCACCCGTCTAATGGCCCATCAATGAGACTGTGACTGTCAGGCAGAAACAATGAGAGATTCAAAGAAAGGAGTTTTAGATTATTTGTAGTATTTTATTTACAACACAGTATCATCAAAACATATATAATGAAGGCCAAAAGCACATTATTGACTACATTGATGTTACATGTACAGAGACGTGAACAGACTTTGTGTCATTCCTGAAAACTGTTTTCTGGATTCTGTTCAACAAGTGAAACAAGTAAATTATACCTGATATTTAAGTGATTGCTGCTTCTTTCCATTGATTCAAGAAACAAAACTCATCATCAGTAGTCCAGGTGGCAGTCTACATGTGGCATTCATGTAGCATTCATCTGTGGTGCAGGTATCAGATCACTAGGGAAAAAAACAAACAAAAAAAAAACACATATGTGAGCATGTTAATATCAGGAAATATCAAATTTTGGCCAAAATATCAAAAATTTACAATTTATACCTGAGAAACGAATTATTATTGTTTAGCATGTTAAACACATATTCACAAACAGAGTATTAAAAATAAACTAATATTACTTTTATATCCTATTGTTATACAAAAAATAAATATGATTTTATAGCCATAAACACAAGCATGCTTTGTATGTATTATACAATACAAGCCATTTTATGTCTGGGAAACTAATTTACTATTGTTAAGCACATCATAAGCATCTATTCGCGAGTATATGACAGTAGTTTTGTCTAAACAATCTTAGACACTATCATTTAGTGTTCCAGTGTAAGCACTATTACTTTTATATCATGTCATTTTTATTTTATAGAACATTAAAAACATCCTGGCGTCGTGAAACATTTCGATGCAATGAAATGAAACATACTTCATAACGTTTCACTTGATTGCACGTAGTCAGGAATTATAGTTTGGAATGTGTACAAGTTATATCACAGTAACACAACAACTAACGTAAGTAGGCTAATGAAAGAAAGACTTACTCCTTCGGTGGATCTAGCCGTGCGTAGCATCGCGTTCTTCTTCTGAGGGAAATATAAAGCGCGTCTTCTTCCAGTAACAAGATGCAAGTAGCCGAGATGAACAATAAAAACGCTGTCTCGCTGCGTTGTTTCCGTTGATGTGGGCGGTACGCCGTGTGCACCTCCACGTGGCTGATTATAATAAAAACTTCGCTAGCAAAGCCTTTTCCGCGGCGGGCCAGGCTGCTTCAGCGCTACATGTGATGGCGATACTCCAGGTGTATCAGGCCAAACTCCTTAAGTCTCTGGATGAGGGTGGCCCGGACCCTGAAGTTTTCAAAGAGCTCCGACGGGCCACGGATCTGACCCTCAGGACAACGAAAGTGACGGCCCGTGCAATCGGCCGCAGTATGGGTAATCTGGTAGTGCTGGATCGTCACCTATGGCTTACCCTGACTGAGTTGAAGGACTCAGAAAAGGCGGCCTTTCTGGACGCTCCCATTGCGCTTTGCTGAAGCGCAGAAACAATCCGGGGCCATCAGCCACTTCCTGCCTAAGCGCGCCGGCATGAACCCCCCTGCGCGTTCCCGCTCATCCTCAGCACAGCGCGCGGGAAGACCGCACGCCTCGTCCTCTGCTTCGGCCCGGCCTGAACAGGAGCCAACTGTGAGACCAAGACAGCTATGGCCGAAACACCGTCAAGGCTCGAAGCCCCAGAAACCCCGCCCCGGCAGAGACGGCAGGCCTCCAGCGCCGGATCCAAAGCCGCGTTCCTGAACGCTGTCTCTCGGAGGAGGAAAACTACATCCAGCACCGAAGACGAGCCACTGAAGAAGTCCACTCGCTTCGCTGTGTGCGTTCATCACGCTCCCCTGCCTGTTGCGGGAAGCAAGAACAGTTGTCATGTTTGTTTTTTGACTGTTCCACTATGCAGTGCAATAAAGTAAAAAAAAAATGCAAAACTTACCTCAATAACAGAGCGATTTTCCTCCTCTCACTCCCCTCTCCCCCACCACTCAACTCCCCGTACGAAACTCACCGCTCGCCAATGGCCAGTTATCCCTCACGGTGTGCAGGCCGCCTCGCCCTCTGTCACAGTTCGCAGAAGCGTGGCAGATGCTGCCAGGGGTATCGGAGTGGGTTATGAAAACAATAAAGAACGGCTACACGCTTCAGTTCTTCCGCAGACCGCCCCGTTTCAACGGCGTGTTGATGTCCACTGTACGGGAGCAGAATGCGTCAATTCTACAAGAAGAAATACACAATCTTCTCGGGAAATGTGCTGTAGAGAAAGTGCCTCTGGCAGATCGCGAGAGCGGCTTCTACAGCCGTTATTTTCTGGTGTCAAAGAAAGACGGCGGACTACGACCAATTTTGGATTTGAGACCGTTGAACCGCGCGCTTTCGAAACGCCCGTTCAAAATGATTACTCTGAAACAAATCCTCTCACACGTCAGAGCAAGGGACTGGTTTATCTCTGGATTTGAACCTGGCCCCACGTACATTTACGAAATGCATGGATGCGGCGCTTTCCCCTCTAAAGCAGAGCGGAATGCGCATCCTGAACTATCTCGATGATTGGCTAATCTTAGCCCAATCAGAGAGCGCGCTGCGCAGCGACAGACGCAGATTTTTTGCTCATCTTCAGAACTTAGGGCTGACTGTAAATATGCAAAAAAGCATCCTGGTACCGACCCAGAACATCTCCTTCCTGGGAGTAGAGCTAGATTCAATCAATATGAGAACGCGCCTGACAAAGGAACGTGCACAAAAACTGGTCAGCTCTCTCTCAGTCTTCAAGTTAGGGTGCTCCCCTCCGCTGAAATCCTTTCAGAGGGCTCTCGGCCAGTGTGCAAATTGGGGCTCCTGCATATGAGACCGCTCCAGCTCTGGCTAAAGAGCCGTGTGCCACAGAGTGCGTCAAAGTAACGCACGAATGCTTGGATGCACTGACCCCTTGGCGTGATATGACTCTGTATCGCCAGAGTGTTCCTATTGGCCAAGTGATCAGGAGGAAAACTGTCAGGACGGATGCATTAAGCACGGGCTGGGGAGCCGTATGCGACGGCAGGCCAGCCTTCGGGACGTGGACAGAAACTGAGAAGTTTTGGCATCAGCGGAGAACACTCACTGCTCGCTGTTTTATTTACTAACACAATCTCCCCTGGGAGTGGATGCTCTGGCTCACAGCTGGCCGAAAGTTCGCAAGTATGCCTTTCCTCCAGTGAAGCTCCTGCCTCAAGTGCTTTGCAAAGTCAGACAGGACAGAGAATCTGTTCTGTTAGTGGCACCGAAATGGCCCAACCAGCCGTGGTTCCCAGAATTGGTGGAGATGCTGATAGCCCCCCCCCCGTGGATTATCCCGCTGTCGGTGAAGCTTAGCATAAGTAGTTGAGCCAGGATCCGTCACTGTGACACGGCGGGATTTTATATGTTCCCCATAGCAATGTAGAAGTGACCGAATTGAAGGGGAACGCTCCGGTTACTCACGTAACCTTGGTTCCCTGAAATGAGGGAATGAGACATTACTCTTATTGCCGTGTCACTCAGTTCAGGATCTTTAAACGTAAATTGCTTCAGTCAAGATTCCGAATGAATGGCATTCAAGCGCTGCCTTATATAGAGTGGGGCCCCCCTCATATTTCGCGCGCTTGAAGGCCATTGGCCAGTTTCACTGGCGTGATTCAATAAGGCTTCAGTAGTAATTGGAGAAAGGATATTCCCATAGCAATGTCTCGTTCCCTCATTTCAGGGAACCGAGGTTACGTGAGTAACCGGAGCGTTTTCGACCCCAGAGGGTTAACACTGGGGATTTTGCTGTGTAGGTTCCCAGCGGTCCTAGGATTCAGGACTCTCCAACAATTGGAGGGGAGGATCCAGATTTTTGTAAAAGATAGTGTGAAATTATGAGCACTTCCTCTCTAGATCTTATTCTTCTAGTTGTTGCATACACACAGGGGCAGACTGGCCATAGGGAGCACTGGGAGAATTTCCGGTGGCCTGTCAGCCAATTTGGCCCGCTGCCCTACAGTTTTTTTGTTGTTGTCATTGTTGATATTGTCTGCCAAATGCACTAAAGTGATTATTTCAAAATTTGCTATTCAATAATAAAACTTTAATATGTCATGGATTGGTTTGTCTTGTCTGGCAATGCAATTTGCCTGGTCACTTTTAAGTATAGGGTCTAGTTAAGCCTTCACTTTGAAATTCTAAGTGTATTTTTTTCCTTTTTTACTGCACACACACATTATATGTTTATATATTTTTTAGGTAACACTTTCTATGAAGCCTGTATTTATAATACATTATAAGGGTATTCTTAAGGCATTATAATGAATGCATAATGCATTATAAAAAACCTTATAGTATGTTGTATCATCTCATGAGTATTCATAAGAACAGTTTTAATGTATTATAATTTTTACTTATTTGTGTTTTATAGCTTTTAAGAGTAGGATTACCTCCTCATAGTTATAACGTATTATGAGTCTCATATCTTGCCATCTTACGCACGTCACTTTACTTAAAGCATACAAAGACCACTTACAAGTAATACTAATATTTCTCAAAGAGCCATAAGATCAGGTATCAGATCAGATGAACGTGTAATATGATACATTTGTATTAGCAGTTTGATTATTTTGATGGTACTTCATGTCAGCTAGCAGTAATTATTATTAGTAGTATGCTAAATATATGCTAACACTCTATCTTGATGGTTCCCCAAAAGACAAACTGATTATAAGTAACTTTGCAAGTACGTGAACCTGCTACCTAGCCTAACCTTAACCTAAGTGTACTAATACTCTAAGGCAGTGGTTCCCAACCACGTTCCTGGAGGCCCCCCAGCACTGCACATTTGCATCTCTCCTTTGTCTGACACACCCATTTCAGGTCTTGGAGTCTCTATTAATGAGCCGATTATCTGAATTAGTTGTGTTTTATTAAGAAGACATGAAAAACATAGACTAGGGGACCATCAAAATAAAATGTAATATAATGTAAAAAATAAATGTAATATGATATAATCCATTATAAATTAAGTAGATTTTATATGCTGTCCATTGTGTGTTATAAATAATCATAATCTTAAAAGTTATAACCTCAAATACTCAAGTATTATAATGTATTATAATTGTTGTTATGATTATTCATGAGATGATATAACATATTATAAGCTTTTTTATAATGCATTATGGATTCATTATAATGCCTTAGAAATACCATTATAATGTATTATAAATAGGGGCTTCATAGAAAGTGTTACCATTTTTTATTTACCATGCTGTTAATGTTGGATTTAATGCATTTGATAGGAAATGAACAGCAACACATTAAGGTTTTGAAAGTGCTGTAATTGTTTGTGTGATTTCTTTGCTTATAGAAGGTTGTAAACAGACCCAAATCATCAATGCTGCATAGTTACATTGTTTCCAGTTGACAAATATGTTCATGTAATAAATGCAGTGATTATTCCATTTTTTGCACTGTGGCATTTCTGCACTATGTCAGAGATGTTAGCATGTCTCTAATAAAATCGGTCACAAACATTATCTCATGTGTGGCATCCTATGAACTCACTGTCATGCATTGTGTGGACAATATTTCATTGCCCTTGTCATGTTTTGTCAATTTTCTCCACTGCTAAAGAAACTCTTAAGCCTCTCAAAAGTCCTCATCTGTACTCTTAACAATTTTGGACCTGCTTTTTGAATTACTTTTTTCTTTACTAGGATCTTTTCTTTAATAATAAGAGGAAACACCCACATTTCTAAGAATTTTCTTAGAATTTTGTCACTAGGAGCAACTCTTAACTTTGCACTAAGTTTTTTATGAATACGGGCCCTGGACTAGACTCTAGCCTTGAAGCCTCAAAAAAAACCTGTTTAGGAAGGATGCAGCCTTCTGTTTGCACCCATGATCTTATAATTGGGTTATTAATTAGCCAATTTATTCAAAATTCGGATTCATTCAGGAACCAAACAGCACTGTGTTGCTCAAAGATGTGTGACACTTTGTAAGGAGGACTCGTAGGAAGCGTATAAGATCCAAGTGCGAGCTTTAATAACCAGATTGTAGTCAACAGGCAGGGTCAATATCCAACAAACAGTGCGATGAAGACAAAACAATAGCGTAATCCACAAAAACAGGCAGAGTCCAAAAACCAGAGAGAGCAGTCCGAAAAATAACAAATAAACAAGGAAATGTAACCAGGCAAAACTATGGCAATGAGCAAGACAAAACTGAGGCAAAACAAAGGAAAACAATGACAAGAAACCAAACCGTGATAATCAAAAAACAGGGCAATGAAAACAGGAAAACGCTTGGTAGAGTCCGCAAGAGCAAAACAATACTTTGCGATGTTGGTTTGTTAATGGCCTCCTTTTATGGCCACCAAACAGGAAGTAACCAATGAGGCAGCAGAGGGAGCAACAGCAGGCAGTCAATGGGTGAGGGCTCCCTCTGCTGGCGTGGCTCTGCCTGGCTTGGGAGCGTGGGCTCTGCGTGGCTTGGGATGTCAGCAGATACGTGACAAGGTTCTAGGGGGTCAGCTGAGACGTGACGAGACTTTGGAAGGTCAGAGGGGACCTGGTTAGGTTCTGCCAGGACAGCAGTTTCTTGACTTGATTCAGGGAGGTCTGCCGTGACTTGACTTGAATCAGGGAGGCCTGCCGTGACTTGACTTGACTCGTGAAGAACAGCGGTGACTTGACCTGGCTCGTGCAGTCCCGCTGTGACTTGACTTGGCTTGTGAAGGTCAGCTGTGACTTGACTTGGCCCAGGGAGATCAGCTGTGGCTTCACTTGGTTCATAAAGGTCAGCTGTGGCTTGACTTGGCTCATGAAGATCAACTGTGGCTTGGCTTGGCTCAGGGACAACAGCAGCAACTTGACTTGACTCTGGAACAACATGGCTTGACTCAGGAACTACGGTTGTGACTTTACTTGACTTGAGGGCTACAGCTATAGCTTTACTTGACACAGGAGCAATAACTGTAACTTGATTGGATTTTGGAAGAGCCACTCTGACCTGACTTGACACAGGAAACTGTTGTGGTTTTCCCCTCTTTTCCATCAAAGAATTACTCTTGAGTCTTGGGTTTTGATGCCAAAAGATAGACTTTATTGCCGAGACAATCAAGCCGAGTTGTCTATAGAGAACTGAACTTTACTTGGTTGTGGTCCGCTGATAGTAAACACTATCATGGGAAACAGATGGTTTTCCTTAAGGCCTCTTAGTGGCCCCTAAAATAACATGACATATAACCCTGCTAGTGGGGCCCTTTTCCATGCTTCTGGTTTCTATAATAACACAGAATGTGCTGGCCCAGCAAATATAGGTAGGATTATAATGGTAAATTAATTTGGACACAATTCCTCTATATTTTAGTTAATAAAATCTTCCTCAAAACACAGCTTTAACTTGACTTGACGCTGGAACAACAGCTTCAGCTTGACTTGACTCTGGAACAACAGCCGCGACCTGACTGGACTCGGAAACTTGACTTAACTCAGGAAACGCAGCTGCAACTTGACTTGACTCAGGAAACACAGCTGTAATGTGGCTTGACTCATGGGGAACAGCTGCGACTTGGCTTGACTCGTGGGGCACAGCAGCTGTGTCTTGACTTGACTCATGGAGAACAACAGCTGTATCTTGGCTTGACTCATGGAGAACAGCTGTATCTTGGCTTGGCTCATGGAGGACAGCTGTATCTTGACTTGACACAGAAAGTGTAGCCCTGACTTGACTTGATACTGGAGGATCAGGCATCACTTGATTTACCTTGGGTGTGGCAGAGATGATGGGATGAGATGCGGATGAGATGATTTTGGCTTGATGAGGCTCAGGTGTGGCAGCCATTTTGTGAACAGGCTTGGTGATGGCGGCCATCTTGTGGACTGGCTCTGGGATGGCGGCCATCTTGTGGTCTGGCTCTGGGATGGCAGCCATCTTGTGGACTGGTTGTGGGAGGGCGGCCATGACAGGCGCAGGCTCTGGAGTGGCAGGCATGGCGTGAGCAGGCCCTGGAGCGGCAGGCATGGCGTGAGCAGGCCCTGGAGCGGCATACGTGATGTGAGCAGGCTGTGACTTGGCAGACGTGACATGAGCAGGCTGTGGCTTGGCAGACGTGACGTGAGCAGGCTGTGGCTTGGCAGATGTGACGTTAGAAGACCTTGGCTTGGTGGATGTTACTTGAGCAGACTTTGGCAGGGCAGGCATGGAATTACAGGGCTCTGACATGACTTGAATAATTCCAGACATGACGGAAAAATCCACAGGTTTGGTTGATACTGGGGGACAGCAGGGTTTCTCATCAGCTACCCCCACAGTAAATGGTGATCCAGCCAACCGGAGGGCAAAGTCAACTTTGGTTCCAAAGACCAGTGAATTTTCCCTCCAGGTAGGCCAGATCGAATTGGATTGTTTAATCCGTTTCGGAAAATGTCCTTAAGTGCCACATCATTAAATTCCACCAAATAGCACAGCTCACAAAAGTCCACAACATAATCTTCGATGCACCGATTACCTTGACGAAGACAGAAGAGGTGTGATGCCGGGTCCATAATGATCTGTATTTCTGAAAGCCGCTGGATCTTTGGGTGGCGAAGTATTCTGTAAGGAGGACTCGTAGGAAGCGTATAAGATCCAAGTGTGAGCTTTAATAACCAGATCGTAGTCAACAGGCGGGGTCAATATCCAACAAACAGTGCGATGAAGACAAAAAAATAGTGTAATCCACAAAAACAGTTAGAGTCCAAAAACCAGAGAGAGCAGTCCGAAAAGTAACAAATAAACAAGGAAATGTAACCAGGCAAAACTATGGCAATGAGCAAGACAAAACTGAGGCAAAACAAAGGAAAACAATGACAAGAAATCAAACCGTGATAATCAAAAAAAAAAACAGGGCAATGAAAACAGGAAAACGCTTGATAGAGTCCGCAAGAACAAAACAATACTTCACGATGTTGGTTTGTCAATGGCCTCCTTTTATGGCCACCAAACAGGAAGTAACCAACGAGGCAGCAGAGGGAGCAACAGCAGGCAGTCAATGGGTGAGGGCTCCCTCTGCTGGCGTGACGTTACACGCTTCTGCACTGGTTTGGTTTGGAACTACTTGGTGATTTAAGAGCAACAATAGCTTTCTGTTTCAGTCCCTGCAAATAACAATATATAAAAATGCTGTTCTTTTAAACTTTCTATTAATTCAAGAATCCTGAAAAAAAAACAGTTTTCAACATTGCTAATAATCAGAAATGTTTCTTGAGCAGCAAATCAGCATATTAGAATAATTTCTGAAGGACCATGTGACACTGAAGACTGGAGTAATGATGCTGAAAAGTCAGCTTTGATCACAGCAATAAATTAATTTTAACATACACTACCGTTCAAAAGTTTGGGGTCAGTAAGACTTGTAATAGTCTTTAAAGAAGTCTCTTATGCTCATCAAGGCTGCATTTATTTGATTAAAAATATAGAAAAAAACAGTAATATTGCAAAATGTTTTTACAATATAAAATATTGTTTTTTTATTTTAACATACTTTAAAATAGAATTTATTCCTGTGATGAAAAGCTGAATTTTTATTAGCTGTTACTTAAGTGTCACATGATCCTTCAGAAATCATTCTAATATGCGGATTTATTATTAGAATGATCAATGTTGGATAATATCAACAGTTGTGCTGCCAAATATTTTTTGGAACCTGTGATTTTGTTTTTTCAGGATTCTTTTATGAATAACAAGTTTAAAAAGTACAGTGTTTATTCAAAATATAAATATTTTATAACAATGTAAATTATTTATTATGAACTTTTAATAAACTTTTAATTATTAACTTAATACATCCTTGGTGAATAAAAGTATTAATTTCTTAAAAAAAAAAAAAAAAAAAAAAAAGAAAAATAAAAAGGTACTGACCCCAAACCTTTGAACGGTAGTGTATATTATCATATAAATAGTTGTTTTCCAATGATGCACTCTGTGACCATTGCTGCACTTTTGAACTTGAGGGGATAAGCTTCAGGGTAAACTAGTCCAGCATTACACAGATTACTGGTGGCTGCTCTCTGTTGCTTCCCAATGAAATACCAGAGCCTCGGTCAACTAAAACAGAACTTAACAAATATTAGAATTTTAGTTAAAAAACATAGGTAACCAAACGCATCCTAAAATGACAATTTTACGACAGCCATAAACAACAGAAATCCTAATTGTGGATGACATGCAATTTCATTAAAAAACAGAGCAAAAACAAAGGTCAGATGTCAGATGACATTATTGTTGATGTTAAGTAACACCTTCGAAAAATATAAATGCACAGCATTTCAAGATATGGGAAAAAAAAGTTTTTGGTGCAAAATGTAAAATGAGACTAGAAGGCTTCCAGGGAAGACATCTGGTACTGAGGGCTGAGCTTCTCCACACCTTTCAGAAATTTTTGTTGGTTAAGAGCTTTTCAACTGAACCATTATTTTGATCCTATATAAAAGTTTCATGTTGCAATTGGAAGGGAATAGTAGTAATGTTTCACAAATATATAGACTGACTTGAAATTATTCAAATGTCCACACCTGGTTGGAACCATTCGCTGCACTCTTCAAAGACATGTGCTGGATGCTCACATTTCGGTATGCAGGATCATGATCGTGCACATCCTGAATGTGATTTACTTTCTGCTGGCCTTATTTGGATGATACAGCAGGCCAGTACACATTTTTTATGCTCCGCTGCCACTTTTTCAAGGAGTGATTACCATTGTAATAACTTTTAGGCTCCAGTTGCCAGATGTCATAGAATGTTGCCATTTCACTCCTGAATCTGAGGGTGTCGGTTTTGGTAATAATCCGGGCTATAATCATCACAATTAACACTTTCCAGACATATAACATAACATTCTTTTTCCCACCTCACTTTATTTATATATTTTTCAAGCAGTACAAAATTATCAACATTTCATTATAAAACATTTCAAAAATACAGTTCAAATAACTTTTTACCATGACTATATATAAAGAAGGGGATCAGGATAAAAGAATGAGAAATGATCAAAATAAGATACAATCAATAACCTCCTAGTAACAAATATTGTAAACCCTCCTTTCCAGCCTCCTCCCCCTCCAAATAAAACAATTAAAAAATCTGTTGTTAAAAATTATGCCAAAAACAATTAGAGCATTTAACAATTGAATCAATACAATGACACATATAAAAATAAGTCCTCCACTGGGGGGAAATAAAATAACATGAGGAGACCCATGAAATATTGTCCACACAATGCATGACAGTGAGTTAATAAGATGCCACACATGAGATTAGGGATAATGTTTGTGACCGATTTTATTAGAGACATGCTAACATCTCTGACATAGTGCAAGAAATTGAAGTTATCACTACATTTATTACATGAACATATTAGTCAAGAGGAAATAATGCAACTACAGCAGTGATGATTTGAGTCTGTTCACAACCTTTTATAAGAGATCACACAAATAATTACAGCACTTTCACAACCTTAATGCGTTGCTGTTCATTTCCTATCAAATACATTAAATACAACATTAACAGCGTGGTAAATATATAAAGATATACATAATGTGTGTGTGCGGTAAAACAGGAAAAATTAGGCCTATAATATCAAAGTGACGGCTTAAACTAGACCCTACACTTAAAAGTGCTCTTTTATTTCCTTTTTGGAAAGCCAACCAATCACAGTCTTCAAAAGGCAAGCGGGGTCAACCCCGCCTCCACACTAAGATAAGTTTTAGTCTTTTCTTCGCTCAGATTTGCTCTTAGATTGGTCCTGAATCACTCTTAAGCTAAGACTCCTATGTAGGAATTTTTAAGATAAATTAGGAGCTTTCTGAGAGGATTTATGGAAGCTTTAAGAATACAGGCCCTGATATATAGAAATAGATCGGTGCATTAGTTTAAATGCAGCCTGTTAAAGCTGCCACTGTCTATGATCTCATCAGTAATAATCCAATGGCAATAACGCTGAGGAAAAAAGAAAAACCAACTACTGTCTGTAAACTTTCGGATACTTAAAAGAACACTTATTTTGAATAAGTAATTGTCTTTAAAAGTAGCCTGCTTATATAATAAAAAATAAACTACATTTTGCACAAAATAAATTTGATGTAAAATATGTATGAAAATGTACGTATGTGCAGTAATATTGAAAACTGAGAATGTGATGCATCCTGATATTTAGTTGATAATGAAAATCGTAATCATAAGATTGTGAAGATTCACACACCTAATTTTACGATGGCAGTACTGACATGCAGAGATTACAACTATGAACAAAAAGCACAGAAATTAACATTTTTACATTTCGTTAAAATGTAATGTTGTAAAGATTATTTAACTGGGGAAAAATGTATATCAAGAATCGTTTTGGAATTGGATCATGACTCACAGAATCAGAATCGGATTGGATTGGATCGTGAAGTGCCTGAAGATTCCCACCGCTAATTATTTGAGGGCAACCCCTTCTTTCATCAACAGCACAGAAATAATACCCAGCAGTTACTCTAGGATTGTTATTGGTGAAGTAGGCTTGAATCCAGATGATGTGCTGCGAAAACCCATCAATGCAGCCGTTAATTGCTATGCCATATGGCTTTAGTTTGTCTTAAAGGGGTAATCGGATGCTTAGAAGATATCCAAGGCGGAGGAGGGGGTGTCTCATGCTCTGTGGATGGAGGGAGAACAGGATTAACGGGGAGACGTGGAAGGTAGGTGAAATACGGTAAGTGTCAGGTGTGAGTGGTGGCTTTGATTTGGCTGTCGTGCCCAGGCGATGGGAGACTGGAAGACAGAGGCAGGTAAAATGGGTTCTGGTTATTCGGGTTGTGGATCAGGTTGGTGAAGGTGGTACCTGGAACCAAAAACACCAAAGCCGATGCACAGTCCCTGCCTCTGTCTTCCAATCTCCCATCGCCAGGTGATGAATCAGAATAATATGCCTTTTTGCTGCTGCTGGTGGCCTCTTCCTCTAAAACCAGGTGGATGGGACTTAAAGAGGGCTTGGCACTCTATGCATTAGCTGATGCAGTACATTCGTCTGTACTCATCCCGGTAGCCCTGTGAGAACCTCTTCCAGTTGACCACATCTTAGAACGTAAAAAAAAAGTCAATGAAGTATAAATATCAAATCATATAAACAGCTTTAATACAATGAAGCACATTGCTATGGTCTAGTTCTTTGGAATTGAATTACCTGTGGAGTCTTTATTCACCATAAGCATGTCATAAGTAGAAGCAGGGTGGCTTAATATGCGAGTTGTTAACTGTGACCGATTAATAACGGTAATAATGCAATAACCGTTATTTCAATGCAGTTATCGTTGACACATCAACATTGATTTAACATTGTTTTAACGATTGCATATCTTCCACCAAATTTTTCCTGTCACTGCAACACAGTTGTCACAGGAATCTTCCATTATTTCGCTTTTAAAAATTTTCAGTTTAGAAATGTGTATATATATAGGCTAATATAGTCAATTCCAGGTGTGTTTTCTTCAGTCTAATGTAAAAGTTGATTCACTTCATCCATTTTCTGTGGTGTTCTTCCATTAGGGGTGTTTGTTTATAGAATTTGACACTTAATATGAAGATGAAGATTTCAGCATAAGAGCAGCAGCAGTATTGAACTTTCTCCATTTATAGTCAAATTAATAGTGGACTAATTAGGGTTTTTAGAGAGACTTCTAGAGAACCTTTTTTTAATATATATTTTCAGCTTTATTCAAACCAGGGAACTGAGCTTCTCCTATCGTATTGTTCAAACTTCTGCTTAGCTTATAAGTTATTTTACTTTTTTTGTACAAAATTATTTTAGTGCAAACCAGAGTGGGAGAGGTCAAATCAAAACAGTATCATTAATGTGATGACACACTGCTCCTGTAAACATGACACAATACTGTGGTTTAGAAAAGAAAAAAGAAAAGGAAATGAAGTACAACCCCCAACGGACATACTGACAGGCTGGAGCAGTTTTCATCTTAGTTATTAAAGACTTCTCTACAGGAAATTTCTACATTTTACCAGAAAATGTTTTGCCAATTAGTTTTTTGCTGTTTGTGCTTTGGGAATCTGGTTGGTAAGTTCTAAGCATTTCTATAGCTTTAATTGTACCAGAATTAGAAATCTGTAAAATCTGTTTCAGTTCATTAGTTTTCGGATATCTTATTGACATTAAATAGTGAAATTGGAAGTCTAACACCGTATTGATCGCATCCTGCTGTTCCGTCATGTTTGGTGTGGACAGACAAAATGCTTGTCACTAGAATCTTATCACATCAATCGCATTTGGTTAGGATGCGGTGTTAAATAAATTACTGGCCCATTTCACTAAATGGCCATCGGTATTGAATACAACAAAGGCTTCTGAATTCTACATAGAGACAAAGCCAAAACAAAAGTTTGTGACAATTTGTTTTTTTTTTAAATGAAGTGTACCTGAACTTAAATGCACTACTGAGCAACTCCCTCTGTTCTGCAGTGTTTGGTAACTCAGACGCAGTAAAAGTTGTGCAAGTGACGGAAGGTGATACTGTCACTCTACAGACTAATGTTACTCAACTACTGGAAAAAGATCTGATATCATGGACATTTGGAGATCCTAAGAGTTGTATAGCTGAAATCAATAAAGAGGCTGGAAACTTCTCCATATATGATCATGTTCCTGATGGGAGATTCAGAAAAAGACTGAAGCTGGATCATCAGACTGGATCTCTGAACATCACAAACAGCAAAACCACAGACTCTGGGCTTTATGAAATGACAATCAAGAGCAAGAAAGACAACACATACAGATTCAGTGTTACTGTCTATGGTGAGTCAAAAATTACACGTTTACTTGTTCTGTGTACTATTTATTGCTTAAATTCGACTACACGTAATGCCGCCTGTTGGACTCAGCAAGCTCTTTTATATGATTTCATTTTCACCATCTGTGAACTCACAGAGAGCTCATAAAAGGCACTTTACCTCCTGGTTGCTCCATGTTTGCCCTCCCTTTGTGAAATCATGTTGCATAGCGTTGTATCTTGTCATTACTTCCAGTTTTTGGTTTGTTCAGAAGTATTTAATCAGTGTCACGTTCATATTTCATTCCAACTGCACCAGAATTCATTTGAAAGTGGACTCAGACCCATCTTTTTAGTGGCCTCGGACCACTTGTTTGGTGCGCACCACGGTTCGTATAGCAGCGTTCACACTTACTCAAGTGAACCACACTAACAGAGCAGAGAGTTCATTTTAATCAAACCGAACATGACAAGTGTGAACACACCCTTACAGATCACCATTAAACAAAACAAGAAAGTAGTACTCCTAACTTACTCACAGATATGTTTTTGAGAGTTCAGGGAATGTTTTGAAGGTAAGATGTAGTGATGGGCGCCTTTGAAACACTGCTTTCATAAAACATTTTTATGAATCTGTTGTTTTGAATTAGTGCTTAGGAGCAAAACTACCAACATCTCGTGATTTCAGTAAATGAGGCTTCATTACATCATAACTGTTTCAAAACATTTCAAAATTTGTTGTGGGGCAATGATTTCTGGGATTGCATGAATCATGTGGATTAATCAAGACATCACCTCCCTTGTGGTCAAGGTTTATGGTTTTTACCTGATGTCTTATCAGTTTCTTAAAAAGTATTTTGTATAATATAATTAAAAGGAACAATAGTAGTTAAAAGTCTCTTAAATGCCTGTTTAGCTGAGCCATCCATAAACCAAACAAGCCCTGAAAATTGGTAAAGGAACACATTATAAACTTAATATTGAATAATCTTAGACAAATAGTTGCATTTGATAGATTATACTTATTATTTCAATGGTTTGTAAAATGTGTTTTTACCAGTTTGGCTGGAGTTTTTGTCGTGTTTCATTTCAAGCACATCAAAACAGTGACTCATTTTGTGAAGCAATTGGTTAACCGAATTGAAACTTTGAAAATTTAAAAAACTTAAGTTGCTGCAATAGGTGTAATTTAAATGTACTTTAGGAATTTCAGTGGGACCTACAGGCAAGAGAGATCAACCAGCACTTTCGCTTCTTACAACACTATTGTTAGACTCCAAAAACATGAAGCACAGAGAAAGAACTGATCACAGAGACTCAAATATTTGTTGTCACTTATTTCCTACATACTTTTCATTTCAGCTCATCTGCCTGTTCCTGTCATCAGCAGCGAGTCTTCACAATGTTCTTCATTATCAATATGTTCATTGGACTGTTCATCTGAGATTGTGGGTCATGGGTCTCTCTCCTGGTACAAAAAAAACCTATTGTGGTCCAGTATCAGTGTGTCTGATCTCAGCATCAATCTCTCTCTACCTCTGGTGGTGCAATATCAGGATAAAACCCCCTACAGCTGTGTGCTCAAAAATCCCATCAGCAACCAGACCACACATCTCAACTTCACTCAACTCTGTGGGACATGTGCAGGTACGGCAGTGCTGATATTAGTGCCATTTGTTCACTGAATTCATTTGTTGATTTTACAAAAAATTGATAAGTTAAGGTAAATGAGCTTCTGTCATCATGCACTTATGCCTTACTAAACAGTACTGACATTTTCTAATCTGTAGAACAAAAAAGGAATTTTTTTAAGTTCATGATAGAGACTAAAGTCAGCTTGTTGAAAATCTCAATTCTGTCTTATCATTGTGCAGTCACTTCTTCAGGAGGCCACGCCCATTATTGTGATTTTATAGAAGCTGTCCTCCAATTGGTCGTCACTGTTCTGATGGGAGTGGCTGCTGTGAATGCTATCGTTGGTCAATGACGTCAGATCGACAAGAGGCTAAATGGAGAAAACAGATACCAAAGAATTTATCCAGTTAAGCATGTTTTGGGGAGGACTGAGTCAACATTTCTGTCAACATACCTGTGAATTATAGACTGTGGATCTGTTTTATCACTGCATCTACTCAAGATTATTTCTGAAAGATTTAGAAATGTATATCAAAAGCAATCCATTCTAATTTGATCATAGAGACCATTGGTGGCAATAAGTCTCCAATCCACTTAGGCTTGCAATGCTTTTTCGGAGAAGATCCCAGCATAGTTTGACTATCCTGAATAAAACAAACAAAAAATGTATATAATAGATTTATTAATTACATTAAATATAACATAAAACTAAAGGAGTCATGACATGGATTTTTTTTAATTATTTGTTATGATTGGCTAGCTTCATTGCAAAGGAAACAGTATCAATGCCCCACCCCACGCACTATTGCATGTGAATGTTTTGACAACATAATCAAAATAAAACGGTCATTTCCTGACAAATCATCCTGAAATAATTTACTTACAGTTTGTGATGCAGCTGCAGTCATGTTTCTTTGTGAACTCTCCATGACTGTGCCTCATTTACAAAACAAAATACTCTGAACAGTCCTCAGACACAATTAGGGATGCCATTAAAAATAAACTATCCACTTGTTCCTTATGCTGGAATCCTTCTGTCTGTCTGTCTGCACAAAGATGCAAATGAGCTGTTTAAACCAAACGTGTCAAAACAAATGGTCTTTCACTCCATTTGTCCAACTGACAACAGACTCAAGAGCGTGGACTGTTAGAAAGCAAATGCCTGCTTTAAAATGTATCCAGTGTAGATGATAGCATCAGGGAAAGTAGTTTCTATTTGTTTTTGATTTGAATCTCGCATTCAAGTGTAATTAAGTGTCAAGCTGCAAGGGTACTGAACGGCAGTGCGCGGGGCCTATGGTTTGACTATTCGTTGATGTCTTGCTCAGGAGGCGGTGTTTATGCAAATTACTGTGCCCACCCTGCTGAAAAAAACATCTAAAACCAGCATAGGCCTAAAACTAGCTCTTAGCTGGTTTAAGCTGGAGCTAGCTGGTTTCAGCTAAGACCAGCCTGGCCAGACTGGGAAAGTGGCCAAAACCCCTCTAAAACCAGCCTGCTGACCAGCTAATACCAGCCAACCAGCCTAGGCTGGTTTTAGCTGTTTTTTTCAGCAGGGGTGCATTAAGACATGTTGATTAACAGGTTCCTTTTGGATAGATTTTTCAGATACAAAATAAAATGTCAAAATATACACCCTGTGTAAAACTGGCACATTAGTAAATAGTTTATGGTTTAAAAAATGTGAAAATGTTAATTTGTTTTAAAAAATGTCTTGAATTGGTACAGATTTCTAAACGCATAAAATGCTCCGTAGACTTTCCAATAGGAGAATAAATGCAAGTGTTTTCCTCCTGCTAATGGACACTGTAATTTTGTGGGTAAAACAAGGAAATAATTGGTCATTGAACAGTAAGATTTTTAATGTTTTTTAAAGAATTACCTTCTGCTCACCAAGCATGCATTTATTTGATACAAAATTTGATACAACAAAAGCTAAAAAAAAAAAAAATGCTTTGAAATCACAGGAATAAATAACAAAGAAAACAGTTATTTTAATTAAAAATACTTCAAAATTTTATCGTTTTTTGTTGGATCAAATTAATACAGGCTTGGTGAGCAGAAGAGACTTATTTAAAAAAAAAACTAAAATTCTTACTGTTCAAATACCTTGGTAGTGTATATTTTCGTTCCTTTTTCAGTTTTGAACTGCTAAATTTATGTGATTTTTTTTTTTTTTTTGTAGAGTGAGGGGAATATAAATATATGTTTGTAATTGTATTAATTATTTTACATTATTTCTGAATGAAATGATAACGTGTCTTACATCAATCAACATGTACACTAGTGGTGCGCGGGTCGTCTCATAACCCGCGAACCCTGGGTTAGCCTAAATGAATACAAACGCTGCTTTGTAAATGTTGAAAATGTTTATCATTATCTACAGCGGTGTAGTGGAGGGTATACGCAGCCAAAATCATGACAGTCTACCACATCCAGTCATATGTGAATAAATGTAAATATTCGCTAAAAACAACCAATAAAGACAGTAATGATGCAGTCAGGACCGTGGCGCCGGCTTGCTTTACATTTACATTTATTCATTTAGCAGAAGCTTTTATCCAAAGTGACTAACAATTGGGAATACAACAAGTGATTCATCCTAAGGAGGCAGATCAACATAGGAAGTGCTCAAAAATACCATATATCAGGCGTTGTTAGATGAGTACAGGCTAGAAAGGGAAGATCAAGAAAGAGAGGAGAACAAAGTTGTTGTTTTATTATTATTATTATTATTATTCAGTCAAATAGTGTAGAAAAAGATGGGTTTTCAGCAGTCGCTTGAAAACCGTTAAGGAGCCTGCATTCCGGATAGGGGTGGGAAGATCACTCCACCAGGCAGGAATGGTGAATGAGAATGCTCTGGAAAGTGATTTGATGGCTCTCTGTGGTGGTACAATGAGGCGTCTTTCACTAGAGGATCTCAGACTTCTGGAGGGAGTGTAGATTCGAAGTAGTGAATGGAGGTAAGCAGGTGATGAGCCGGTGGCTGTCCTATATGCCAGCATCAGTGTCTTGAATTTGATGCGAGCTGTAACCGGTAGCCAGTGCAGGGATATGTATTTGATGATTGCGCCTGATGTGCCTGCGCCCGCTCCGTCTCCCGCACCCTAGTCATTTTAATCAGTACATAATAACAAAAACAATAAATATAAAATTTCTCATGAGCAATTTTTGAAGGGGACACAAATAATACAGTCAAATTGTACTTATAAAGATACACAACAATAAAAACAAGGAATTAAAAAAAGGTTCAACATTTTATTTAAAATGAAGACACTTAAGAACAGAATAGAAATTGATTCAGGTGAATAGACATCACCTGTCTATGTAATGGTCGCGGGTGCGGGGTGGGGCGGGTTGTAAAAATAGATACAGTGGTGCTGGGCGGGCTGGGACGGGCCATATAATTTCATAAAAGTGGGACCCGCGGGTTGAAAAAAAAACCTGACCCGCGCATCACTAATGTACACAATGCAACTTATCTTTGTCATAAAGTGCTCATAAAAGGTTGAGGGTACAAAAATAGAACTGCCATGTATGTAAAAGTGTACATACAGTACAGAAGTGTCAATTTAGAACCAAAAAAAATCTTCATTTGTCAAAAATCCTTAAAAGCTTCATTTGACATACATATATTATGTGGCCCCTCACTTGATGTGAAAAACCTGATGTGGCCCTCAAGTTTGCACACCCTTGCTTTAGGGGTTCCCATCATGGGATCATTTCATGGATTTAATTTTTGTTTCATTTAAATTAAATGTTATGGCTTAAGCAGCTCATAAAGATACTTAATATATTAAGTATCTACACTGACTAAAATTTTAAATGCAGCACTTTTGTTTTTGCCCCATAATTCATGAACTGATCTAAGACTGTTTTTTTATGTACACAAAAGGTCTATTTTACTGTATTCGGGGTCCAAAAACCAGATGTGGAGGTCCTGGGCTGGTATGGTTACACGTGGTCTGCGGTAGTGAGGCCGGTTGGATGTACTGCCAAAATCTCGGAGAGGAAAGGAGGTGATGTGAGGCCAAGTATGGTGACCCATACTCGGAATATGTGCGCTGCATTTAACCCATCCAAGTGGGCACACTCACACCGTGAACACACACCCGGAGCAGTGGGCAGCCATATTGCTGCAGCGCCCGGGGAGCAGTTGGGGGTTCGGTGCCTTGCTCAAGGGACTCACCTCAGTCGTGGTATACAATCCCTGCCGGACCTGAGACTCGAACCCGCAGACTTCGGGTTAGAAGTCTGACTCTAACTATTAGGCCACGGCTGCCCCAAAGACAAGAAATGAACATTCAATTCATGGGCAACAGCTCTGGTGGACATTCCTGCACTCAGCATGCCAATTCCACACTTCCTCAAAACTTGCGACATCTGTGGCTGTGTGATGCACATAAACTGCACATTTTAGAGTGGCCTTTTATTGTGGCCATCCCAAGGCACACCTGTGCAATAATCATGTTGTCTAATCAGCATCTTGATATGACACACCTGTAAAGTGGATGGATTACACAGATTAGGACAGATCTGCGACAATGTTTGACAGAAATAGGCATTTTGTGTACATAGAAAAAGTCTAAGATGTTTGAGTTCAGCTCAAGAAAAATGGGGACAAAAACAAAAGTGTTGCATTTATAATTTTGGTCAATGAGTTAGTAACAGTAATCAAATAATTACAGTAGGCTAAATGGTAAAATATAGTCAAAAAATTGAAGAAAGTTTACAATACCAGTAATGATGTCTGTGTAATAAGCTATAAGCTGTGCTATGAAGTCGAATAATAATGTATATTATATCTGTAATATAAACTCATACCTTACCCAAATATCCAAACATGTTGTTTTTCTCAACAAAGCTCAAACATATTTAGAGTCTTTAGAGTTTGGTGCCTCGCGCACACACATAGCATTGCAAACGTTGCAGTCTGTTCATTATCAGAATAAAATACAGTCAACTGAACATATAGATACACTGGTCAATTTAAATTATGCATATTGCGTAATACAGTCCGTGCAGTGCATAAATAGTGAGTATGGCATAATACAATCCCTGGTCTCAGGCCAAACACATATTTGGTCATGAGATGAGGATGTTTTAATGTGCATTAAGTAGCCTACAAAGCCTGGTTAGGCCTACATAATTTAGCATTCAAATACATTGCGAATATGGACACATTTAATTGGATTCATGCCGAATGAGAGAGGTACACAGCAAAATCCCCAGTGTTAATTTAACACTCTGAGTGTGGACACATATAGACACTGAAGCAGTGTTAAAGTTAACACTGAAGTAGTGTTGAAGTTAACGAGATAATTAGGTGATTAACGAAGTGATGATTGATCATTATTGAAGACACCTGATGTTAATAAGCAGAATCACCAAAGGAGAAAAACAAAATTTTTAAGCAACCATTATAGTGGTCAGTGTTTGCATTAGTTGGGCTCTTGACCCTTAAATCTCAATATTAGGTCTTGTTTGGGTGCAATTACTGAGTTATAACAGCCAGACAAGCCAAGAGCAAAAGTCAATAAGATGGCATTGACTGTGCTTGACTTAATCATCATATAGTGACTTGAGTATTTGACATAGAATTTCCTTACAGATTACAAAAAAAACTGTGAACAAAAGATCAATCAGTTTTGCCATAATCAGACAGATGACGAAAAAAAAGTTGCTCTTAATTTAGACACACAGACATGAAGAATCAGTGTGAGAATCACAACAACGGTGACCATCAAAAAGCGTGTTGTAGCCAATCAGAACTCATCCGTGACTCCCATCATGCATTGCGGCATGAATAAATGATGAGAGTTAAGAGTTGATCTGTTTATCTGAATATGCCGTTTGTCACCATTGTTGAGATTCATGGGCTGGTTCTTGATGTCTATGTGTGCCTAGGTGAAATATTTTTTTTTTAAACCGGTTGTAAAAAAAAAATATTCCCAAAATGTATAGCAAGTGGTAGATCTTCTGTGGATTGTCAAGGCTATTACAATAAGCAAAAAAAAAAAAAAAAAACCTAACTTAGAGATTAGACTTTAGGTGATTTACGTCAAACAATGAATATGTTAAAACATAATCACCTGGTGACTTGAGCTTTTGGCTTGTCTGGCTGTTTGAACTCAAATACAGCAGCCAAACAAAATTTAGTATTAAAGATTTAAGGGTCAAGAGCCCAACTAATGCAAACATTGACCACTATAATGGTTGCTTAAAAATGTTGGTTTTCTCCTTTGGTGATTCTGCTTATTAACATCAGGTGTCTTCAATAATGATCAATCATCACTTTGTTAATCACCTAATTATCTCGTTAACTTTAACACTGCTTCAGTGTCTATATGTGTCCACACTCAGAGTGTTAAATTAACACTGGGGATTTTGCTGTGTAGGCTGCGTGAGAACAACGCTGTTTGCTTTCAGTTTCGCTTTACCCTAACTGACCATATACATGAATTACTTCCTTGTTTAGACAAGCCAGTTCAGTCATTTCCGGTCAACTGTACTGTGCTGTAATAGGAGTGTCCTTTGCTCATTTTCTCTACATAATCCATTCACAATCCAAGAAAATGTTCACGTATACCGTTTAAAAAAAGTAAAAAAAAA
Organism: Labeo rohita; assembly: GCF_022985175.1. Taxonomy (NCBI): domain Eukaryota; kingdom Metazoa; phylum Chordata; class Actinopteri; order Cypriniformes; family Cyprinidae; genus Labeo; species Labeo rohita. Next base: position 1,866 of record NW_026129702.1, on the reverse strand, counting down.
AAAATTAAATAAACAAGTAAATCGGCTAAATATGCGCGAGTCATTGCTATGATTGAGAGTAATAACCGGACAAAACATCTGACAAGCTGGTGTCAAAAATAGAACTGTGCTTTTAATGATTCAGACTAAGTTCAGAGTAACAAAACTACAGCATTAACAAATTTGTGTTGTTAAATATATGCTATTTAATAGCTTTTACAGTTCAAGATAAAGCTTAAAAGAGTTAGTTATTACATGTATAGTTATATAAAATATTTCAAATTCATATTGAGTGCATTATTTAATTCTTATACCATTCATATTTAACTTATTTAATTTGTAGTGAACTATATATATTTAAATAATTCACCGTTATAGACTGTCTGTGTCTGAGTGTATTATTATTATTATTATTATTAGGGGTTCGAGTGCGTAGCACTGAAACCCTATTGTAATTGTTAGGATTTTTTTTATTATTAGGGGTTCGAGCGCGTAGCGCTGAAACCCTATTGTAATTGTTAGGATTTTTAGGGGTTCGAGCGCGTAGCGCTGAAACCCTATTGTAATTGTTAGGATTTTTTTTATTAGGGGTTCGAGCGCGTAGCGCTGAAACCCTATTGTAATTGTTAGGATTTTTTTAGGGGTTCGAGCACGCAGTGCTGAAACCCTATTGTAATTGTTAGGATTTTTTTTATTATTATTCTTCCCTAGAACTGATCGTGCAGCCCAAACCGTAAGGCCTAGAGAGCTGAAACTTGGTCAGAAGGTAGTAGTCACCCTCGCTACTCAGGCGCAAAGAACCGGCCCAATCGGCCTATAGGTGGCGCTACAGTGATCAAAAATGCAAAAATGCTTATAGCTCCTAGACCGTTTGTCATAGACTCACAAAATTTGATATTTGGAATCCTTGGGTCAAGGCGATAAAAAGCCTAAAAAATCAGATTCGCTCTACGGGGCCCGGTTTTTCCGCCATTTTGAAGTAAATTCAAAACCTACTTTTACGAACTAGTCCTAGGTTTTTCGCCCGATCGGAACCAAACCAGTGCAGAAATGTTCTCTGGACAGTGAATATCAATAATTATCAAAAAAATGTAAAATTTTGACTCATCGTTGCGAAAGGGCCCCAAAAAGTTTGTCAGGTGGGGGGCCATTTTTACTAAAATGACTATAACTCATGAACCAAAAGAGATATCTTCACCAAACTCGATACACATGTGTATAAACTCAATCTTTGGACAAATACAAAAAATTGCACAGCTCTGCCACTTGGTGGCGCTATAAGCCTGAAAAAACATAAAAATGACTATAACTATGCAATCGTTGGTCCGATCGACCTGAAAATTGGTATGCAGTGTCTCTGTCCAACGTGCCATAAGGGTCTATGAGGACATTGGCGTATCTCAAAAAACATGGCCGCTATCGGCCAATGAAGTTTGAGCACCTATTAGACAAGGTTAACGGAGGCCGATCGGAACAAAACTCACTGGGCATGTTCGACTCATGGCCCTAAAGGTCTGTAAGAATTTTGAAAGAAATCGGCCACTAGTTGGCGCTAACGAGTTTTATGGCTCTGTAATCACGTGGTGTTTCACACATCCACACAATATGCATATCATTTGATAGATCTCCTCATGATGAACAACTTTGCCTCAAGAACCATTGCTGTCAATCAAACCGTTCATTAATTATTCACAAATATGTTAAAAACCTACTTTTGCGAACTAGTCCTAGGTTTTTCACTCAATCTCGATCAAACCACTGCAGCACAGTTCTCCAGACTCTCTAGATCAATAATTATCAAAAAAATGTTGAATTTTGTCCTTTGGTTAGCTATAACGGGGTCATTTAGAAAAGGGGCGTGGCCACATATATTCAAAAGCCTATAAA
>NW_026129701.1:0-39010 GCF_022985175.1 Labeo rohita | reverse complement strand
CATGATTAAATTATATATTGGGTAATAATATTGCTATTATTGCATTTTTTTTTTTTTTTTTTTCAGTGCAAACAGTCAAAACAGTTTCATTTATATTACACTATTTACACATTTAACCCAACCCCTGCCCCTAAACCTAACCATTTGTCAACAAAACACAAGATATAACCGGCAGATACAACTATATTCGTAATTTATTCAAAAAGTATTAATATTCCAAGGGTTCAGAAGCAAAACAAATGATTTATGAGAGGAATAGACGCGATTGCCGTCTTGGTCCGCCATTGTGTGTGCTCTATGCTGCACTGCAGTCTGTCTGTGGGCAAATTCAAAAAATGCCGCCAGATGATGCAAGCCTTGGTTGTGAAATGCTGTTGGCTCTTGGGTGTCTCGTGACCGATTGCACAGCGTTCTGGGACTTTAGGACACGGACACAACAGTGTAGTGTGGGTAATAGTAGAGGTAGATGTTAAAATAAATATTGTATATTTAAAAACACATTAGAATGGCGAACACTTGCTGTGACATAAACTGCCATATCTGCTCTCATGACCAGAGCGGAGAACGGATCTAAAATGAAGCGCAATTTTAAGCTTTTCAGCTTGAAAAACCACAATGGCAAAGGCAGCTCAATGAAAACAAACAACTTCAAAATCTGGCTTTGTCGTTTGTATTTATTATTAATTACAGATTCATCATTTCTGATACACATGAATTTGTAAGCGCTCAGGCTATGAATAACACATGAAAATGTAATTTAATCTGTGATATGACTCGTTGCGATCACTGTCTTTGTTCATAATGCAACTCATTGGATTTATTATTCAGCAGCTCTTTGTCCAGTAAAACTTATTGCACTTCACACCTTAATGAAATTAGGGCGATATGACATATGATTAAATACATTTACTTTACTTAGGAATATTCATTCATGGATTTGCGCTACACCACCTGCACCGTCTTTACACACAGACTAAACTTAATAGAGAAGCATGGCATAATATACTTCTGTAAATAAATACAATTTAAATTCATGTCTTGCACACTTTAATGCTCGTTGAATGGAACATATACGCTGTCTTTGAAGTGTAATCAGGGCAGAATATTTCAAGTTCGCAGGGCACTTACTTTTGAATAGAACAGACATCTGAGATACACACAAAATGTGCAGAGCGGTGGTTCACTTAAATGATCAACTGGATGAGATCAAGCTATGGTGTGTTTATTTTAGCTGGCAGATATATCAGTGCCACCTAGTTATTAAAAAAATGCAAAAGAGAAATTAATTTGGTCCTGTGTGTGGTACAGTAGAAGGCGGCGAATGATTGAGTGTGTATGTGTCGTGCTTGAATGAACGCAATGAATTCCAATTATTCTAAGCAAGTGCAAGCAGCTCTTAAAAATATTAATGCGAATACATTTGTTTTTTCCTCTAGTGATTTGTATTTATTGTCATCGTATGCTATTTAGCATGTCCCAAAACATGGCGGCGACTACCCAGGATGCAATGCACAGTGATGTAGATTCCCATTCTCTATATGTGACGAGTTGGAAGTAAGAACGTGTTGCAACGTCCAACAGATCAAAACACATTATAGAAAGAAAACAAGTTGACAAAAAGACTGACACCAATATTTAATAAATTAATTATCATTATTATTATTACTATGACCTTGATTAGCAAGGCAAATTCTTAGGAAATCATGATAATGATAAAATTACAGAAAATCATGAGCATAACACTAGTAATATATTTGTATTATTTCAAAGATATTTATACTTGAGCTATTTTAAAAAAAAAATAACTGGATGTTAACTACAGTTAAGGTCTGTACATGGGTCTGTCAGCCATTAAAAATAAATGAAGACTAATAAATAATAATAAAAAAGTTATGTGGTCAATTATAACAACATTTATGTTTTAGATGTGGGAATATATGCTTAATCTTGTTCAGATCCTCTGGATCTGATGTCGTAAACCAGAACAATGACAATAGCCACACCCACTAGAGCAGAGATCACCAATCGGATCACAGCTTCAGTAGAAACACAGCAGTGGACATCTGAGGAATAAAAACATCAAACTAAGATCAGATCAGCTCAGTCACAAACTTATAAAATAATACAGAATAGATATACCTGCATATTGCTGACAGAGTTCACTGATGTCCAGATGTGTGGTCTGGTTGCTGATGGGATTGTTGATCACACAGCTGTAGGTGTTTTTATCCTGATATTCCACCTCCAGAGGTAGAGAGAGACTGATGCTGAGATCAGACACACTGATGCTGGACAATAAACTGTTTCCTTTGTACCAGGAGAGAGTCACATCACTCACATTTACCACTGAACACAACAATGAACAATTTGACGATGATGATGAACGATTTTGCATAATGTTAGGAAATGGCAGGTGAGCTGGAAAATATGAGAGAAATAAATATATTTAATATGACATCGAACTGTAAAATGATTACACATTTGAATATGTAAATATTAAATACATTTTCAGACAACATTAACTAAAGGGTGCCTATTCTGAAATTACGTGGTATGTATGACATACAGACCGAAATTTTCATAACTTACAGCTGAACGTACATGTAGGTAAACGGAAACAATGTGCAATGTTTAGGGGATAAGGAGGTAATGACTTGGAAAATTAAAAATATTAATTTCAGAAGTAAGGTGTAAATATTCTAAGATTACGTGATATGCATGACCTACTATATTAGGCAACAACATTATGATTTAGAACATGTTGCCTAATTGTAATAACACAACAAATATGATGTAGTGTATTTCTACAATACATACTGGGTACTTGTATTATTACAACTTATACATGACATTGATACATGTAAACTGTAGTATACTATAAAATCCACCATAAAACTTTACCACAGTTTACTTAAGAATATATGCTATATATTTATTAGTGTTTCTTTATGTGGGATCAGGGAGATTACTGAACAACACAGCTGAAAGTATGGGGAAATTATGTAATGAGTTTCGGATATGATTTGGTTTCTAAATTTCCAGATGAAAATTTTTCTGATGAAAGAGTATTGCATGTGGTCATCTCAGCAGCGAGTCACATGAGCAGCATTGTGCCGTCGAGGTGCAATACAATGAAAAATACTGTTCCAGCTGCTCCCAGGATATAACATAAATATAACATCATAATACACAACTACTGTGCAAACATACACTCTTGTTACCTGTAATTATTGTGTAAGTGTAACATCAGCAGAGTGTAATTTAAAGTGATGCCTTGTTACCCTCTTGTTACCTGTAGTTACTGTGTAAGTGTAACAGTAAACAATTTTAGTTATGCTGCAAGAACAGTAAAAACAAAACAAATCATGTTATAAATTTATTTTTAATAGGCATGCTGTCAATTTTTCGTGTCAGCTGTGGGTAGGAGTCGACGAATTTCTGGAGATCTTTTGCATATACTTGCAAAGTTGTCCCTGCAGTATATGAGGGAGCAGAAAAGTCCTCCCCCTTTGATGCAATCACAAAAGAAAAAGACATTGCAAACAACAACAACAACAACAACAACAACAATAATAATAATAAAATGTTAATACATGTCAATTTTGCATAATGAAAAGAAGTGTTACACAAAGCTTATATTTAACCAAATATAAAAATAATCTGGGTCCTCACATAAGTATATATGAAGCAATAAATAATAAAATAACAAAGGACTACAAAACCTACACAGGTAACTAGAAAATAACAAACAAGAACTTAATAGCAAAACTAAATGGAGAACATGGAAAGAATGGAGAACTCCACTTTAATGGGCTAAAACATGTTTATACTGTAGTTAAAAAAAATAATAATAATAATAAATTAAAGATTAAAACATTGTTACTATAGTTAAACAATGGGTACCACAAAACAGCCATGGTTGTGCTACAAAAATTGTGGTTGAAACCTCTTCAGCCCTGCTGCATATTTTGCATTTTTACTGAATTAGACATACCTGAATTTAAAAGAGTATCCTACACACAAACATTAGATTAAATTGATAAAAATAGTCTCTATGTACAGAACACCCTTTAACTTCAATTTTAACACATGGTGTTGTTTTATTGTATTTGATCATAATTTTACAACAAAAATGAAAAAGAAAATCCTGATAAGTTACTCACCCTTATGTCACCCAAGATGTTCATGTCTTTCTTTCTTCAATCGCAAAGAATTTTTTTTTTTTTTTTTTTTTTAAGGAAAACTAGGATTTTTCTTCACACAGTGGACTTTCATGATGGCCAAGGTTAAAAGCACGGTTTCAGTGAAGCTTCAAAGGGCTCTACACAATCCCAGCTGAGGAATAAGGATCTTATCTAGCAAATCGATCGGTCATTTTCTTAAAAAATATATATATATATTTATACACCTCTTTACCACAACTGCTGGACATGCATTAGCTCTGCGATGCACCTGCGCATCTTCATTCCGTGATGTTGAAAAGATCAAGCGTGTTTACAAAGCCAACATGGGAAAAAAAACTCAAATGGCCTTTAGCAAAAAGGTAAAGCAACGATGTCGGATGATTTAAAGTTTGAGGAGAAAATGTGATGGAGTTTTTAACCGAACTACAAAAACTAATCACGCGTGACCTTTCCAACAGGATTACGTAATGTGTGGAGAAGCGCATGTGCATTGCAGAACTAGAGGAAGTGGAGCATTTGTGTTTAAAAAGTGTATAAACATTATTTTTTTAAGAAAGAAGTTTTGTTAGATAAGACCCTTATTCCTCGGCTGGGATCGCTTAAAGCCCTTTGAAGATTCATTGAGGCTGCGTTTTTAACCTTCAATCTGCTGGCCACCACAGAAATCCATTATATGGAGATGAATCCTGGAATGTTTTCCTCCAACAACCTAATTTCTTTGCGACTAAAGAAAGAAAGACATGAACATCTTGGATGACGACGGGGTGAGTTTAAATTCAGGTATGCCTAACTCTGTAAAAATGCAAAATATGCAACAGGGCTGAAGAGGTTTTAACCACATTTTTTGCAGAACAACCATGGCTGTTTTGTGGTACCCATCGTTTAACTTTAGTAACAATGTGTGTGTGTGTGTGTGTGTTTTTTTTTTTTTTTAAACTATGGTATAAACGTATTTAATTTTGTAAGGTATAAGGAATACCCAGGGGTTAAGGTAAATTTGAGCCAATCAGAGACACCTACTGGACACAGATTCCTCACAGAAGTCTTTACTGTTGTATTTGGTTAAATATAAGCTTTGTGCAACACTTTTTTGCATTATGCAAAATTGACATGTATTGTCTTTTTTTGACCTTTTTCTCTGATTGTGATCACAGCTGAAAATTGCATCAGAGGGGGAGGACTTTTCTGCTCCCTCATACTGCAGGGACAACTTTGCAAGTATATGCAAAAGATCTTCAGAACTTTGTCGACTCCTACCCACAGCTGAAAGGATACTAATTTATAAGTGGTTGTAAATTAGTTTTTTCTGCATTCTGTTCTTAGAAAAGTTCTGTTAAAATTTTGTTAAATAACAAAAATATTTCTTTGTTAACTTAAGATCTGTGGACCTTGCATTTAACTATGTAATACAGTTCATTATTAATAACTTTAAAACATATCTATTGCAGCATAACTAAAATTGTTTACTGTTACACTCACACAGTAACTACAGGTAGATCTGCATCACTTTAAATTACAGCCCGTGGATGTTACACTTACAGGGTAACTACAGGTAACAAGAGTGTATGTTTGCACAGTAGTTGTGTGTTATATTTATGTTATATCCTGGGAGCAGCTGGAAACAGGTATTCTTTAGTTACATTGCATTGTATTGCACCTCAACGGCACAATGCTGCTCATGTGACTCACTAAGAATAGTTACACCTTACTTATGAAATAGTAACAGTATAAATACTTTTAATTTTCCAAGTCATTACCTCCTTATCCCCCAAACATTGCACATTGTTTCCGTTTACCTACATGTACATTCAGCTGTAAGTTATGCTTACGCAGAATATTTCAGTCTACATACCACGTAATTTCAGAATAGGTGCCCTTTAGTTATGAAATACTTACTGTATAAATGCTTTATAATTTTGCAGGTTATGACCCGCTTATTCCCCAAACGTTGCGTATAGTTCCCTTATACCTACAAGTAGGTACTGTGGTGATACTCTATAGTTACAAACAGGTACACTGTAAATTTAGTTTAATTATGCGGAACATTGGAGGCTGTAATCTAAAGCGTTACCGAATGGACTTCATTGACTTCCATTATGAGCACCTCATAACCTTAATTTCTTATTTGTTAATTGTTGTTAGATATAGTGATAATCAAGCTTTATTCCTCAAATGCAGTTGATTAATCTTGACTTATAATTAATGTATTCATTATTATTTTTTTTTATTATTATTGTTTTATTGTGAATTTACTATTAATAAAACAAGAATATGTGAATATTTCTATAAATTAGATCTCTACTCACCATAGACAGAAACACTGAAGGCTTTTGATGACCATTTTTCACCAATTATCTCTAATTCATAAAGTCCAGCGTGTACAGTTGTGATGTCTGTGATGGTCAGAGATCCAGTTTGATTGTTCAGCTTCAGTCTGTCTCTGAATCTCCCATCAAGAACATCATTATATGTGGAGAAAATTTTAGTCTCTCTATTGATTTTAGCTATCAGAGACTTTTCAGGTCCAAATTTCCACAGTATGGTGTTGTCACCATGCATTTCAGTATCTTCAGAGTTTAGAGTGACAAAATCTCCCTCCATCACTGATAAAGACTCCACTTTATCTGTGAAAGAAACAAAAACACCTTCAGAACAAACAGAAACAGGGTTTACATATCAGATTAAGGCTCCAGGTGGTTTGAAAAGCTTAAAAATTTGAAAGGATATGATTTGCTTTTTGACTTTGAATTTATATGATATTTGTTGTCATTTAATGATAATTTTTAAGAGATTTACATTTTGATTTACATGATCATTTTTAAGAGATTTACATTTTGATTTACATGATCATTTTTAAGAGATTTACATTTGCCTGGGGAAAAAGTAATTTAATTAATTAATTAATTTATTTATTTATTAAATTAAATTAAATACACAAAATAAAGTAAATAAATAACAGATGCAATATGTTGGTTCGTAAGATAATTGGCTCAGTTGCATATATTTACATTATTCTCCATAACTTTTAACATTTTAATACTTTTTTATGAAGATTACAATGTAAAAAATTCCAGATCTCACCATATCTCTGATTTGATCTGCGATAACAGCAACTGAAAATAGTATAATCTGATTAGTAGCACACCTTTGTTGTTCTGTTCTGAGCCATAAAAGCCATAAATAAGGAAAACATTTATAACTTACCAGTCAGAAGACACCAGCACAAACAGAACAGAACAAACACGCGAAACATTTTCTTCAGTTGCTCAGTGTCTGATCTAATGAGACAGCAAGCCAAAACCACACTCAAGCTGCTGTGAATCCTCCCACAGAGTTTGACCCTCCTATACATGCATGTACTCTGAATTGTTATATATAGTTTCATATAAATGGGCTAATGCACGTCCAGCAGTTGTGGTAAAGAGGTCTATAAATATATATATACATTTTTTTTTTAAGAAAATGACCGATCGTTTTGCTAGATAAGATCCTTATTCCTCAGCAGGGATTGTGTAGAGCCCTTTGAAGCTTCACTGAAACCATGCTTATAAATGGGTCATATAAATGGGCATAGACTTTACCTGTTCCTAATGGTGAAAATCATTCTTCATCTTTATATTTTTTTTTAACACTGATCATGTTTGCATTGTATAGTTTTTGACTATATTGAATAGTACTAATTCAAGTAGAAGAGTACAATTTTATGTCAGTCTCCTTGAATTACATGGTAACAACTTTTTTAAATGATTTTATAATTCAAATTAAAAGTCCATCTATCAGTTATTGTGTAGATGGAAAAACAAAACAGAAAATCTAAAACTGACTGCAATCTCACATTGTCAGGTTTACTGAGGTGTGACTAGCAGCTCAACTAGAGTCAAACTGAAACCTGCTGTGGTCAGTTTTCTTCACAAATGTGGTTTGATCTATTTGGTAGGCGAACAGCTTGTAGGCCATTGGTTTGAGGTATGTTTAGTCTGTAGGTAAAGGGCTCCTTTCTTTCCTGCTACTGTGAACCTCGCAGTCTGACTTCCTTTCTAGATAAAACTGCTTTGCATTGTAATAAATACCAATAAATTAAAAAAAATAACCAATCCATAAAAACTGATTTATGAAGAAGTCAAATAAGGGTCACAGATAAATATGTAAATAAACATGAACATATAAACATATAAACATGTGAAACATTTTCTTTAGCTGTCCAGTGTCAAAAGAAGACTATGCATTTGCAAACTGCATAATGTTATAGTTCATTTGGCCCTTATTAAGACTTTAACTCTTCTTAATGGATAGAAATCTATTATTTTATTAATAGATAGATATCTATATTTTATCAGTTAGACATTCACATACTTTTTGAAAGATAGTTTTCAGACTACTAAATGGCTAGAAGTAGAAGAAACATTGAATATGAGATGAACTACATTTTAAAGAAACATTGAGCCTTACCCTCTGTGAGTTAAAATGGTTGTTTATATTTATTGCATTTTTTAATTTGTTTATTTGCATTTATTTGTGAAAAAAAAAGTTAAAACCATATATTTCAAAGGTATTTCAAAAGCTTCATCTTTTGAGTCAAACTGAAAGCTGCTGTGGTTAGCTTTCAGAAATGTGGTGTGATCTGCTGGGTGGACACACATGTTGTATGTTTATTAGGTGAAGTGCTTCTTCCTGTCCTGCTGTTATGAGCAGCTTTTTTTAGACCCTGTAATCTACAGGAAGAATTGTGATGAGAAACTGTTTCTGACACAGAGGCAGAGAAACAATATCAAAATGATCACATACAACTTTATCTAAATTACATAGAATGATTGTCAGTTGTTTGTTTTTTAAAGGAATGTATACTTCTAACAAACAAGATTGTACTTGGATGACTAAAAATGTCACCATAAATATTCGTTTTTTTTCTCCCTACTAAATAAAAAAAAAAAAAATTATACTATAGTTGTTCTTAGCAAATTCTCATCTGTTGTAAATGAAAGTGAAAGTGAGCGTCAGTTTGTGATCTGTATTTAACCCATCCAAGTACACTTCAGTCATGAGTATTGAAGGTGGAAGAGAAAGATTCACACCCTCCACCTTCAAGTTTCAAGTCTGACTCTAATCATTAGGCCATTAAAGGGCTTGGCGATGATGGCCAAAAAATGATCACAATATATTTTTTTTTTCATATCAGTCGATATTGATCATTTTCACAATACATGTCAGTTTTTTATTTCTTTCAAGTTTAAAGGCAGATTTTTGCTACAGTGTGAAAGTTCTAAAAAATCACATGGTTAAATGTGGCATTAAAATATTCTTTATGGTCAGAACATCACAAACACTTCATGTTTTTTTTTTTTTTTTTTTAATTATTTTAATTATTAATTAAATTAATTAAATTAAATTAATAAATAAATTAATTAATTATTAATTAATTAATTTTAATTATTCACACTTTTTCCACTCTTCCTTAAAGTTTCATGAAACCCCAGACTACTTTTTCTGAGATTTTAGCAGAGGTGCTGGTGTTGCACATCATAGATGATAATGTTAGCATCTGTTAATTTTAATTGTTGGAGAAAATTGCTTAATTTTGTTGCCCTATTTTCATCTTCCGGTTTTAAAATCTACATTGTTTTGACGTCACGGTTTGTGCCCAGGCAACGGACTATAGTATTTCGATGACACATTGGTGTCTTATAATTATTCATGAGGCTGCGTGTTCTTATCCAATGAGAAGACGCTTTGCCTAATTGTTCACGACAGTGTGTGCTCATTTGCTATGACAGAGGCTTCAGACTGTGAGATTGTGTATATTAACTGAGAGAAACGTTCATGGATGAAGGAGAGTGCTGTTTTTGTTTGCTTTGTAAGAGTTGGGCACAAATGCGATTCATTCATAGATTGTGTGTAATAGCGGATTTTACAACTCCTTGATGCAACCCATCAAAAGGATTATAAACACCACAAAAAATTTTATAGTTAATAGAGGTGTAACAGTGCATTCATATGTTCTCGAAGCAGTGCAAATATGTCATGAATCCGGTGTTGCACACCGGTCTGCTCACCACCAGAGGTCGCCTGTCCATTGACATTACACAGACTGTTGCACTACACCCCGGACTACCTTTCCCATGTTCTACCGCACTCACAGCTGCAGCCAATCATGAACTGCATAAATACCAGACCCTTCCCACTATTCTGGGCCAAGTATTGGATTGCGTTTAGCACTCTCGATGTGTTAGCTGCCATACAGAGCCTCCTAGTTAATTCCTAGTCTTGTCCAGTCATGTTTCCTTGTCAGTTTATCCTAGTCTTGTTTTTTAGCCTGGTATATCATCGTATCCGTCTTCAGCCTGCCCCGGACCTTTCGCCCATCATAGATTTAACCCTTTGCCTTGTCGTCCGGACTTTGCTCGTGCCTCGTATGAACTCTAGCCTGTCTTATTGGATCATCCCTTTCCTCGCCCCTTCGATTACATTTGCCACTAATCAACCCTCGTCTGCCTATGGATTACTCCTGTGTCTTGTCTTCACATACCGGTTTACCCGTGTCTGACCCTGCCTGTATGTGACCATGTCTTCATTTAAATACAATAAAGTTTTGCATTTGGTCCGCCCGCTTCCTGTCTTGCTTCTGTTACAAAATGGCTGTGCATTTATTTGTGTTGGTAACTCAATGGGAGCGAAATTAAACTGTATGAACCATCTGAACCCGGAGCTGACTCTCTCACCTCTTCCCCCTCCGCTCCGCAGTCCACCATGCCCACTTTTGCAGCATCTTTTAAAAACTGCAGTAAGATCTAACCAGTGCTGAAACAGGGGAGTTTCATGACCCTTTAACAAAATAAATGTCTTGAGAAAAAATAATAATAGTAATTTAATATTTCTGCATATGTTTTAAAAACAAGTTTGTGTTGCCTAATAATACTAATATTATTAATAATAATAACAATTATATAAATATAGCTGCAAGCAGCAACTGTGGGGCCAAGCACAAAAGAGGCAGAATGAGAAGCTAAGCATGGCAAGGAGCAACAGACTGACTACAAAAATGAGTAATTAAAGCCATTTTAGACTGATATCAGTTGAAATTGCTAAAAAATCACAAATACAACAACAGAGAGACAGCCTCAGAGTCATTTTGGAATCATGCCTCAAATGTGTAGTGGCACTGTACGGAAACAGTTTTGTCTATTGACACGAAATCCATAACTTGACAAAATACCAGACCCAAGAAATGAGAAGAAAACCGAACATTGCTTCCATTATGCTGGAAGGAGGCACTGTATTTGTGTTCCAGAATAGAAGAGACCTGGAGCTTTACGTGGAGGAGTTCCTTGACATCTGCCATCTTGCCATCTGTGATGACGTCTGTCTGATGGAGGGATTTCTGTGTAGACTGGACGAAGATCTCCGCTTTGTCATGCCTTGTGGAGATCGCTGCTGGACTTTGGAAGCTTACATCAACTTCGCACTGTGGATGAATGGATTCGCATTCACAGCTGTCCTCTTGCAGCCCTGCATCTTTCCTTTGGTTTCAGGTGGATCCATTGGCCCTGCCTTCGGCCTCAGATCCCCTTGTTCCACCTCTGCCCATCGACCTGTTGACTCCACCTTGGCTCCTCCCACCCCCAGCTCCACCTGAGACCCTCACCCTTACGGCTCCACTGGATTCCCTTGTCCCTCCGGCTCCACCTCGGTCAGTCGTCAACCTGCCTATGCCACTGACTTGCGAGCCTTTCGCTGTGCTCCGTCTCTCCACCCCTACGGCTTCAGCAGGTTCCTTCCTCCCCCTGACTCTGCCTCAGTCCTCGGTCACGCCAGCTCCGCCTCAGTCCTTGGGCACTCAGGCTCCACCTCGGATGCTCATCACCGCAGCTCCCCCCAAGCCTCCTGCGTCAGCTGTGTTACCCAACTCCATCGGCTCTCCATCTTCACCTTGGGATCCCCTGAGATCGGCTCTGTCTCCATCGGTCATCCCACAGATGTCGTTGGCCACACCTCCACCTTGGCTCCTCCCTCCATCAATGCCGCCGTGGGCTGTCGTCTTCTCAGTGCTCTAAGTCTGCAGCTTCTGGCCACTCCTCCCATCATTGCCCCCATGGATGCTCCCACCATCTGTGCCTCCATGAAGTCTCTGCCTGTCTGTCTGCCTGTACTCCCCAGCTCTCTGCCTGCTCCTTTCTAGCCCTTCTCCAACTCCTCGACCTCCTCCAAAGCCTCCACCCTACCTCCCTCTTCTCCTGTTTCTCATTACAGTGTGAGGTCATGCCCCCCGGGAGGGGGTTTTCTGTCACAGATTCTCTATTTTTATTATGGACTATTAGTTTTGTTTTCATGGACTTCTGATTGGTTGTCTTTAGTCACATCTTCTTCTTTGTTCTGTTTTCCCGCCACTTTTCAGTTGTCATGGTAATTCATCTAATCAGCTCAGGTGTTAATCATTATTTTATTCATTTGATTTGTACTTAAGTTCCTGTCTGCTCACTCTTCAGTTGTCTGGTATTGATTGTGTTTTACACACACTATTACGCCTTTTGAGTATTTTGGAGTTCTTTAATAAACCTTGTTTTAGTTTTCATCATCTTCATCTTCATCTTTGGACTACCCGTGACAAGGAGGGGTTCAAACAAGTAGGTTTTTAAATTAAACAAAATGGCGGAAAGGAAGTTTGGCCAACTGTGGTATAATTTGTATGTATGTTGTCGGCATGACCCAAGGAATATTTTGAGTCCAGTTTTATTACAATAGGCTAATGCAATTCAGAAGTTATTAGCATTTTTGGAAATTTCATTATTAATGTTTAATGAATGGTGTATTACTTCTGACCAGTAGGTAAGTACCAAACTGATGTGGCGTGGTCAGTGTGGGGTGACAATGGCACATATAAAATTTGCTGTCAATATGTCAAAGCTTTGCAGAGATACAGCCTCACATGTAGTTTGGCATATTTCCAGCAAATTCATTGATGCGTTAAAAGAAAACCATTTCGTATATTGACACGAAATCTGTAATTTTTTGCCAGCATGGTCTGAAGATGTGAAGAAGGGTCAAATTTGAAAAGTGAAATTTATTGAATTTATTTCACTTTCATTACAATAGGCTAATGTAAGCACAAGTAATTAGCATTTTTTGTAAATTTCTTTATAACCCAAACTTTTTGAGTACTGTCAGGGCATGGTTCCAAAGATACATACCAAGTTTCGTAATGATACGTCAGTGCGACACCCAAAAATGGCTGACATGGGAAAATTGGGTATGGTTCGACATGGCATGAATCTAAAGAGACCAGTTTTATGATTTTTGGCCAAACCATTAAGAAGTTATAAGCAAAAATATCCATTTTTCGTATCTCCTGACCACTTGGTGGCACTGTGCCGAAACACTGCAGGTAGCCTCAGGTCATGCTTTTTATAACACACACCAAGTTTGGTCTCAATTCACCAAACCGCTGTGGAGATATAGCCTCACATCCATTTTTGTGTGCTTTTCGTAGAAATCATTTGTGAAATATTCGAGAACAGTTTGACTAATTAACTTGAATTCAATAACTTTTTGCCAGCATGGTCTGAAGATGAGTCAATTTCAGTGAAAATCAGACAAACTGTCTTGGACGAGTTCGAAAAATTGTTTTTGAACAAAAAATTATAGAAAAAAACTAAACCTTATGATTTTCATTTGACTTGGCATGAGCCAAGGAGTCAAAAGAAAAAAATAATTTTCCTTCTGTGCCTTATGGTTCAAAAGTTATTAGCATAAAATGATTTAAACTTTGAGACTCCAAACTTGCTATGGTTAATGATGAGCCTGTCCTCTATCGGTGTGCCAAATTTCACAGCTTTTCCGTAAAACCGTCTATGGGCTGCCATAGACTTAAGTGTGGAAAGAAAAAGAAGAAGAAGAAGAACACCAACGGATACAATAGGTGTATACAATAAATACAATAAATTTCATTACTCCTTCAATACATTTAATACATATCTACATTATTAACATAATAAAATTGAAATATACAAATATACTCACATTTCTAACACAATATCAGCATAGTTAGTACTACTAAATGTATGCTAACTGATGGTGACTTGTAGATTAAAAAGTCTTCTGACTGTATCGCTGCACATAGTGTTTCTCCTGTTTGTGAGCGTTGTTTCATCTGGAGTAAATTGTTTTCTTCACTGCTTCACACTGGTGCTGTTTAATGACCAAGACTCATCATCAGCGAGTGAACGCATCAGCTCTAGTAAGTTTGTGACGTGCCATTTGAACATTGATCCCAGTGGATAAATGGTCTGAGTGGTGCACTTTGATTAGCGCTCTTTTGTTCCGCCTTTGCACATAAACATTTTATCGAACTCTTGTTATCATTTATAGAAGAAATTTATATTGCACAATGATTATTGTTATCAATTTATTGCCTAGCCCTAGGACATGACTGCCCCACAACTGAAAGTGTATGATAGTGTGAAATTTGTGCAACAAAACCTTAATGGCATTTTTTTATTTTTATTTATTTATTTTTTTTTTTCGACACACACCTTTCAGGTGCGCCCTAGACACATCATCAGTGATGTAACCTAGGGTCATCAGGTGTTTAGAGTCATTCAACATCATACATCATACACCCACTGGGTTCCTGCTCCCTGATGGATTCTCTCCAGCCTTGACAAACGCGATTTTGTGCTATGCTGGCTGCTGGTGCTTGCTGAGAGAAATCCCTGTGCTGATCATTCCAGCAATTACCCTTAACACCTGATTGTGGCGCCACCGATAACGCCCCTCTTCCAGGGCCTTCAGGCAGCAGCTTAGTATGTGCTCCAGAAATCCCCTTTTTTGGCATAGAAGGCATGCAGGGATATCTTTCAGGCCCCAGGAGAAGAGGTTTGTTGGGCTGGGGAGGACATCGTAGACTGATTATGAAACTGGATCCGGAATTGCTCCACTTCCATAACTCAGGCTACAAGATCTTTCAGTCCATTGCTAGTTCCCATCGGGTCCCCACCGCTTGTTGTCGCATCATACTCATGTGTCTTTCCTCCACTCCTGCTCGGATTTCATCTTGGCCCAGTTGGCGCCTGTTCTTTCCCCGGGCCTTGACATATCAAGGTTTATGATTGCAACCAAGCCCCGCAGCCCTGCACACTGTGCCGCAACTGTGCTCTCAGCCTGGTTGACCACCTCCTGGGCACTCCACTTTCTACCCATCCTCACTTCGATGCTGGCTGAGGAAACTCTGATGTCCGTGGATTTTCTGTACAGCAGCACCTCCCTTGCTTGGGAAACTATGAACTTCTCCGACAGGCTACTAAAGGGGAGTTGTAGCTTGTTTTTCCTTCCGTATAAGGCTATGCTGGTGATACTGCAGGGGAGGCCCAACCACCTACGTAGAGAGTGGCTGATCTTCCTTTAAAAGCTTTCAACAGTGGTTAAGGGAATGTCGTAAACCAGCAGTGGCCATAGGAGTCGTGGCAGAACACCATGCTGGTAAAATTCAGGCTTTAAACTTCCCTGGCAGCTTTGACTTGAGTCCATTCAGGCCCAACTGATGAGGCATTCCAAACCTTGGAGGATCCATCTACAGCCTGGTATGGATAATGCTCATAAATGCTCTCACAGGGGGCTGTCGCACACCTGACCGGCTGAGTGGGCCTCTGCATTCCACCTCTTCTGACTTCACTATCATATTCATAGCCAAGGCAAACAGGATCACTGAGATGCACCCTGTGATTATTCCTTTCGCCAGCCTATGAATGTTATTGATCCAGAGATGACTCTCAACTTAAAGCAACTATAGTAGTTCAAAATGAGGTCCCTGATCTTTTCTGAAACATATGTCAGTGACATAAATCATGGGAAATGCCCAGACATAAACAAAGTCCTTTCTCATCTCAGGTCAATATTAACAAAGGGAGAGGTGGTGTAGGAGTGAAATTATTTCCTTATGAATTTAAAGTCCAGAAACTCTGACAAAAATAGATGCCATGCAACAAATCAATAAAACTAAACTGGAGAAGAGATCTTCAAAGAGGTCTTGCTCATTTATGACCCCCTTCCTCCCTCTCCTCTCCCCTCCCTGCATTTCAATCTTCTTCAACCAAAGCAATAATATCCATATATCACATGTGTTATATCTTGTGAATATGTTGATTTTTCCCTTTTATGTTTGGCATCATTCTAAAGGTCTCTGTGTGATTGCTAAAATGGTCTCAATTTTCACAGCAGTCACTTATAATATAAGGAAGGAAGATTGAAAACTTTTGTAGATTTGTGTTTTGCTGCTGAGGGGTATGTTTTCCCTTTAGGGTTAGGTGAGAATCGTCTCGGTTACGTATGGTAACCCTCGTTCCCTGATGGAGGGAACGGAGACATTGTGTCGAGTTAGTGTACGACACTAGGGGTCGCTCTTGAGAGCCCAAACACCTCTGACAGTTTTGAGAAAGGCCAATGAAAATTGGGTGTGCAGATTTGCATAGCTGGCCACGCCCCGGACATCCGGGTATAATAGGGCAGCGTGTGCATCTGCTCACTCGTTCTGATCTGAGGAGCCGAGCGTCTCAGCTCACTCAGAGGCGGACCAGAGATGTGGCATGGGAGACACAACGTCTCCGTTCCCTCCATCAGGGAACGAGGGTTACCATACGTAACCGAGACGTTCCCTATCTGTCGTACACTCCGAGTTGTGTCGAGTTAGTGTACGACACTAGGGGTCCCCGTAAAAACACGCCACATGTCTGGCCGCGTCACGAGTGATAAGCGCAAGTGTAACAGGGCAACGTGTTAACGTAAGTGCAGCTCACCTCGTCGTGACCATCCAACGTCCAAGACTGACCTGTTACAGCAGTGTCCCGCAGCCGGGCCTTCCTCAGTGGAGCGGCTGAGTGTCTCGAGAACGTTGGGGAAGTGCCGGTTTCTCGAAGGAAAAGGCACTACGGTGTTCACAACCTGCCCAAAAGGGGGGGTATAAAGTGACATCATTAAATATGGGACCTGAGGTGGGTCTCACACCCGGGGAGACAACCTGACTCAGGCCCTAGAGACAAACCTGTCTTCAGGGGAAAACACCGCACCACAGGAGTTATAGGTGGAAAATACACACATGGGGCCACTACATGAGGAGCCACTACATATGGGGCACAAATCCAACCAAGAGTTAGAGAAGTAACCATACCTTGCGTTGAGATTTCGTAACGAGTTCCTCCGCCAAACTCTGCTACGTCAGGAGTGCCAATGATGGAATGGTGCCCAGGGTTCGCGTTCAGGAAACCTACTGAGACTCAACAAAGTGTAATCATCGTTAGAGGGAAGCGCTTTAGGCAAGCTCTACACCAGCCAGTGTCAAGAATTTGTGTTGAAGACTCTAGCTGACACTGGCCCCAGGCGCAAATTATAAAATCTGGCAAATGTGTTAGGTGTAGCCCAACCTGCAGCTCTACAGATGTCTGTTAATGAGGCCCCATTTGCAAGGGCTGCCGAGGCAGCAACGCCCCTAGTCGAATGGACTCTTACCTCCAGAGGGCAGGGTAGGCCTCTGGCCCGGTAGGCCATCCAGATCGCGTTTACCAGCCAGTGGGAGATCCTCTGCTTGGAGACAACTTTCCCCTTCTGCTGTCCTCCATAACAGACAAGAGCTGTTCCGAACATCTCAAGGGCTGAGTTTGTTCCATGTAGATGCGCAGGGCACGGACTGGGCATAACATAGGTCAGGTTGGGGTCATCCTCCTGAGAGGAATAGCTTGCAAGGTCATCACCTGATCTCTGAAGGGAGTGGTGGGGACCTTGGGCACGTATCCAGGCCGGGGTCTCAAGACAACGTGAGAATCCGCTGGTCCGAATTCCAGGCACGAACTGTTCACGGAGAGGGCTAGGAGGTCTCCCACTCTTTGATGGAAGTGAGCGCAGTCAAAAAGAGCCGTCTTTAAGGAGAGAGCATCGAGTTCGACTGACTGAAGGGGCTCAATTGGATCTTGTTGTAGACCTTGGAGAACCACAGCAAGATCCCAAGAGGGGATTAGATGTGGCCGAGGAGGGTTCAGTTTCCGAGCTCCTCTCAGAAACCTGATACCGAATCGTGTTTCCCCACCGATCTGCCGCCCACCAGGTCATGGTTAGCTGATATGGCTGCGACATGAACCCTGAGTGTAGATGCAGATAGGTGCCTGTCCAGGCCCTCTTGGAGAAAGGATAACACTGATTCGATACCACAGCTCCGTGGGTCCCTCCCGTGGGAAGAACACCAGTTCTCAAAGATGCGCCACTTTAAGTCATACAGCCGTCAGGAAGAGGGGGCTCTTGCCTGTAGAAGTGTGTTTACCACTGAAGGTGAAAGGTCTCTGAAGTCCTCCTGGTCGCGTCCAGGGACCATAGGTGGAGGTTCCAAAGATTGGGGCGCGGGTGCCAGAATGTGCCCTTCCCCTGAGAAAGGAGGTCCTCCCTCAGAGGAATGCGCCAGGGAGGGGCTGATGCCAGGAGCACCAGGTCTGAGAACCAGGTTCTGTTGGGCCAGAAGGGGGCCACCAAGAGAATCTGTTCCCTGTCCTCCCTGACTTTGCACAAAGTTTGTGCGATGAGGCTCACTGGAGGAAACGCATACTTGAGCCAGCCCCTCGGCCAACTGTGTGCCAGTGCGTCTAACCCGAGGGGGGCCTCGGTCAGACCATGTCACAACTGGCAGTGGGTGGATTCCGGTGAGGCAAAGAGAACCATCTCTGCCTGGCCGAATCGATCCCAATCAGTTGGACCGACTGGGGGTGGAGCCTCCACTCGCCTCCGAGCAAAACCTGTCATGACAGGGAATCGGCTATACGATTGGTTCCGCCCGGAATGTGAGTGGTACGTAGAGACTTGAGTCTGTGTTGACTCCAGAGCAGGAGATGGCGGGCTAGTTGTGACATGCGAAAGGAGCGTACACCGCCCTGGTGGTTGATGTAGGCCACAGTCGCAGTGTTGTCGGACCTGACCAACACATGCTTGCCCTGAATCATAGGCCGGAACCTCCTCAGAGCTAGAAGCACTGCCAACAACTCCAGACAATTTATGTGCCAGAACAGTCGGGGGCCTGTCCAGACCCCGGAAGCTGCCTGCCCGTTGCAGGTGGCACCCCAGCCTATCTTGGAAGCATCTGTGGTGACAACGATGCGTCTGGACACTTGTTCCAAGGGGACACCTGACCATAGGAACACAATGTCTGTCCAAGGGCTGAGTGTCTGGCGACACGATGGTGTGATGTTCACACGGGATGTGCCCTGATGCCACGCCCACCTGGGGACTCGAGTATGAAGCCAGTGCTGCAGCGGTCTCATGTGCATCAAACCCAACGGCGTGACCGCGGCTGAGGATGCCATGTGCCCTAGGAGCCTCTGAACCTGTTTTAGGGGGACCGCTGACTGCATCTGAGTGTTGCCACACACCTCAGAACTGACTGTGCACGCTCTGGGGAGAGACGCGCAGACATACTAACCGAGTCCAGCTCTACGCCGAAAAAAAGAGATCCTCTGTGCCGGGGAGAGTTTGCTCTTTTCCCAGTTGACCCGAGGTCCCAACTGGGCCAATGGTTGAGAACCATGTCCCTGTGTACGCAACCCATATCCCACGAGTGAGCTAGGAATAGCCAGTCGTCAAGATAATTGAGAATGCGGATGCCCACTTCCCTGAGGGGGGCAAGGGCAGCCCCCGCTACCTTCGTAAAGGCGCAGGGCGGCAGGGATAGGCCGCAGGGGGAACCTTGTACTGATGAGCCTGATCTCGAAGACAGAGTCTTGGAGGATCAAGACATGATAGTACGTGTCGCTCAGGTCCAATGCCATCAACCAATCTTAAGCCCTGACACACAAGGAATGTGTGTTCAAGGGCTAATGTTTGAACGGGAGCTTGAGAAAGGGCCCGATTCAAAAACCTCTGTTTTAAGATTGGTATGAGTCAACCACCCATCTTGGTACAATGAAGTAGGGGTCGGCAAACCCTTTCCTTCATTTTGGCTGAGGGGATAGGATCTATCGCACCCTTCCCAGGGGGGCTGCGATCTCCGCTTAAGGGACCATAGCATTCTTGCCCTGAGTCGATTTATAAGAGAATGCCGTAGACCTTAGCGGATGCCTTGCAACCTGAGTTGCATAGCCAAGTCAGGTAGTTCTGAGAAGGTCTCAGGGAACTATACCCGACGTACCTGGAATGGGAATGTTGTGGCTGAATAAGGCAGAGAACGCCGTGTTTGGAGATGAAGCCCCAAGAGCGTGGTGTGTCTTTGCCATTATGCAGAATTCGTGCCGAATCCATCTCTCATCCCCGGGTCGAGAGTGGATCTGGATGGGTCAGCTAGCCCGCCTGCTCTGGATTGCTCATCAGAAGAAAAACTAGAAGCCTAACGAGGGTTCTAGCAAGCCTACCGACAAGCTTGTGTTGCCACCTTCCCACAAGATCTCTGACCGCTGGGCGGTCAGGCCGGAGGCCCGGCTGTCGCGGGGCCTCAGGAGTTCTATAGGGGACCGTCCGTGGCGACGAACAGACAGGAGTAGTCGTGGGTAGAGGGCCGGAGCCCTGACCCGCGGCTCTGTCTGCTCCTACCGTGAAATTCTATCACGGTGTTGCCAGAAGGACCAACCTGGGAAATGGGGGGGTAAGAAGCGGACTTCAAATTTCCCGCATTTCTGACAGGTGCAGCCACAGGTGGCGTTCCTGGACCAACAAGTAGACATCGCCCTTCCTAGAGCGTGCGCCACGACTCACAGCTCTAGGTTGGAACCACCCTCGTACTGAGCTCGCAACGGCACGGCCTGAACGCCCAGAGGATGGCCGTGGTATGTAAGGCGGACGCAGCCTGTCCAGAAGCCGTGTAAGCCTTGCCCGGAAGAACTTACAGGCCCTGAACGGGAGTTCTGGAAGGAACCCCACAAGCGGCGGCGATTAGCAGGGAGTACACTGCAACCACCCCCTCCGCCTGGGGGAACCTCTGAAACCATTTTTTTTGAAACCGTTCTGACCATTTTTTTTTTTTTTTTTAAATGGGCTTTCCGCGATTTCACCGACTTCTCGTGCACTTCCGGGAAACAGACACTGGAAACGAGCGTACAGGTCGTTACCCAGATGTCTATTAACCAGCCCCTTCTTGGCTGCCCGTTTCAGGCACGGCCGCCATTTTTAGCATCCACCTCAAACTGAGAATCAGTCCCCCGTAGAGGCTTGCTCAGCTGAAGTTTTTTTGCTTTCAAATAGGTCACGCCCTTTCTTAGCGATGCTGCCGCTAACCATTTCCGCCCAATTAGGAGTTCTGAATAAGAAAGTCAGCTGTACTGAGACAGACTAACAAACTTGTCCGGAAACTCAATCGAGGGACGCACGAAGCGAGGGGTTTGCGGGGTTTTCACCCGGCAAAACCTTCCTTGCTTTGTAATGCTCGTCACCAACGCACATCGCAACGGCCTCGTACCCGGAAGTAGAAGGACCGGAGCGGGTAGCAGTCGGGAACAAAAGCATACGGCTCGTGCGCCCAGGTCATGTTTTCGCCGGCAAAACATGAATCAACAACAAGCGCTGCATCGGCGTGAGAATCTCAACACTGAATACAACGGTCGTGTTGATTGTTTGGATCGAGGGACGCGAGGAGCGAGAGGTTTGCGGGGTTTTCACCCGGCAGAGCCTTCCCTGCTTCCTAATGCTCGTTACCGACGCACATCGCAACGGCCTCGTACCTGAAAGTAGAAGGACCGGAGCGGGAAGCAGTCGGAGGATGACACCAGGATGACACGGAGGGAAAGATATGTTAACCAACACACAATCCTACCGTGCCAGCTCTATCAGAGAAATCACTCTTTTAGAAGGAAGATTGCTCTTCAAGATCGCCGTCGACGCACCCAGGGGACTCTCACAACACAGGCTGTGCTAGAGAGGGAGAGACCGCTGTCTGTGCTGCAGATCCAACGACGAGAGAGGGGAATGTTGCTGCATCTCACGCAAAGGCGCTGCATTCGGCTCCGAAGAACAGAACGAGTGAGCAGATGCACACGCTGCCCTATTATACCCGGATGTCCGGGGGCGTGGCCAGCTATGCAAATCTGCACACCCAATTTTCATTGGCCTTTCTCAAAACTGTCAGAGGTGTTTGGACTCTCAAGAGCGACCCCTAGTGTCGTACACTAACTCGACACAACTCGGAGTGTACGACAGATAGGGAACTCCAGATTTCTGAATCTTCCAGACTCTTAGATTTATCTTTGAGTGATTGATGTTATGTATTTATTTGAACTGGAACTGAATTTAATTCTGAAAATGGATTCTCATTGCTTAATTATGTAATTGGCATGATACATTTTTACCTGACAAATAAAACGTTATATTTGATTTATTCTGATCTCTTCTGTTCATTAATTATTACTAGTAAATTGCGAGGAGGTTTTTGTTACTGCATATTACGGCCAGGATAGAGCAAACTGCTGGCTCAGGACTGAATGGAGCAGTTGGCACTTCACCTGAGACCTCCTGATTTCTGTCTGTCACTGATGTTACAAGTTGTACGGGAGAAGACTAAAGCAAACTACACTTTTTGTGAAGGCAAGCAGTTGGCGGCTGTCAAAAAGAGATTAGTCACCTACAGACCTCTGACTAACATCAGACTGGAGTTTTTGTGATTGTGAGATCGGCGCAAAGGCCACGTCAGACTCAGATGAGACATTAGGTCCCCAATGAATGAAAAATTAAAAGTATAGAATTTCCAGAATAATCAAATATCTAAATTAATACATAATATTTTTGATCAACTTAAATTAGAGAAACCGCCTTAATTTAACAATCACATACAATTGGAGTCAGATTAAACATGGAGCTAAATTAAATTTGAAACTAAATTCTGATCAATTAAGTGAACTTTGCAGAAGCACTGTGAAAAGACTGAATATGCATTAAACCTTCAACCAGGCCACTGGACACCGCATTTGGGCCAGTGGATGGAACATTACAGTGGTATGTTATCCTTTTGAAAAATGTGACAAAATATTCAATTTGAGATCAAGCTTTATGGCCCATGTTTCACGAAAGCACAGCACTTCAACATTTGCAAAATTAAAAATGACTTTATCTGAAAACTTTTTTCCTCAGCATGTTTTGATGTAACCGAGGATGGAGGTGATTAAATTAATTCTCAGATTCGCTGACTAAATCTAACACACAGTCATTGTACATGAAAATGCTTTGCCTGCTTTATATGCAGCTTGTGATGTTTTCAGCAAATATTCCACCTCGGTACTAAACTACCTAAACCACAGTTTAACCATCAAATCCATTCCTTTATATCTGATGAATTGTGTCCATAGTCAGCCGTTCAGTATTCTCTGAAGTTGTCCTAAATAGATCAGCCAGGTTCGGTCACTTGGAGCTTGATAAGAAACCTTTCAGGTTCACATAATAGGATATAAGAAATAAATCACTCTTGTGATTTATAAGAGTCTTGTTATAAGAGAGGTTTAAACAAATCATCATTTGAAATGGCTTCGGTTTAATAAAACAAAAACTCATAAGCAATAAATTCAAATTAACAGCGAGAAATTCTTCATCTGAGGTGTGGAAGGGAGGAAGATCAAAAACTGGCATTTTATAGTCTGCCATAAGAATTACAATGTCTCCTCCTTGCACTTCCTTATAAGTCAAGCATTTGATACATACACACACACATACATATTATTCTCTGTATGGGGGGCCCCCTGTTGCCATGGCAATTTCTAAGTACATGATACGTGTGGCTTCTCACTTGCTCAGATGTTGTGAGTGTCATAAGTTCAACCTGGAAAACCGCAACATCACTCTGAGTGTCAAAAGTTCAGCAATCAAGCACACCCAATCTTATCTTAGTTTAGCACTTTTAGTAGCTTAAGCAAAAATATACTTCACTATATTGCAATATCATACTTCTGTGCTCAAACGCAACATATCTTTTAGAGCTAAGAAAAATAAAATACAAGCAATCATCTTTTTTAGGAGGTCCATCTGCAAATATGTTGCAAATGCATCCCCTTTACAATATAAAAACATCTAGTTTAAGCTGTTCTCACCTCTCACATACACTTTACATTTTAATAACCCTTAGAGGTGAGAGCAGTGGTTTAAATTCTCAATGTCTCCACATCTCCCATAACAGAATTTAATTCAGAATAAAAATCATTCAAAACAATCAACTCTTTCAGCAGTTTTATTATCCTCTTATTTATATCTTCTTGTTTTCTGATCAGCTTTCTTATTTCGCTTGGTTTGCTGCCTCTGTAACATTTCTACAAACAGGTCTACAAGGTAAATTTCAAGTTTTTCTGGTTCATTATTAATATTCCCCCTATGAGATTGTTTGGGAAATGGCACATTAACATTGCCAGCGGATAAAACAAGCTGCAAGCCAAATACCAGCTGTTGTTGTCAACCATCCAGATGATTGTAGAGGAATTCAGTAGTTTAAATGATATCTGTCATCAGTACACAAGAAAAACGTACACAGACATACTTAGGTCAAAAACAGCCCTTTCACAGGTTGTTGTTGATTCTATTGTGCAGACTTTGCAGGCCCATGTCTTCGTCATGCAGACCCCAATAGGGTCTGGCTGCAGACATCTGCACCTGCACTCTCTGATGCCTGCACTTCCGCAAATGACGTCATTTGTAGTCGATTTTATGCATTTATTTATTATTATTATTATTATTTTATTTATTTTATTTTATTTTTTTTATTTAATCTCTCAACATTTTACAACAGTAGCCAGGTGCTGCACTCTCAGCAACCTGCCACGTCACTTGCAATCCACACAAATCGTGCGTGCTGCCAATAGAGACAAGACGCTGTGGTCATTAAACGATTAAAAGTAATTTAGCATAACATATTGGGTCCTGCAAGTCATCTGTAGGAGATAAAAACAAAACCTGCAAATCCGTGGCCACAGAACAGCAGAATATGAACGAATAGGAATATGAAGCAGAATATGAACGAGAGAATATAAAGTCTCTCCTTAAGCGTTTTCCTCCCGTAGAAAACCAACACTTAATATGGATTAATGTATTAAGATGCAATTAAAAGATCAAATTCGACATACAGTTTATTAATATAATGTATATGTAGGCTATATATTGTAACAACTGTCTGTTGTTTGTTAGAACGTGGGCTAACCGGAGATAAGTTGTACTATTAAACTTTCCCTAAGCTACTTGCCAGCAGGGCGCTAGCACCTACACGCACCTTAATTTCGTTAATAAAACGTGCGAGCACTCATGTCCCATACACCGCACGACCCTGAGTGTCTCTATAAACAAGTGCACAGACTGAATAGCCCAGCAGGAGAAAGCACTGTCATCTTGTACCTTTAATTAGAACACAGAATAAGAATTTTCACATGCAAGCCTTTATCAACAAGTCCCTCCCCTACACATCTCTGTCCGTGATGGTAAGTTGCACTTTTATATAACAGGGCTGCAAATGAACCAAACCCACCCGGACTAACTTGAACATAAACACACATAACATCACTAATGCAAAAAAACCCAACTTGCTTAAATGACGCAAAAATAAGAAATACTCTAAAGAAATACACATAATGTACCCTGCTGCTAGCACTGACTGCCGGCTCATTACAATATGTTTTCGTTCGCAAAACGTACATAATGTGGCATAACGGATTAAGATGATAAAGACTAAACTCATTATGCTCCTATTCATTAAACTACACACAAGCAGGTGAGCCCAGAATAAACGCAACGCCGCCTACATTCGCGTTTTCCCATAAAGAATAATCTCTACAGCCCTTTTATATCATTGTCTTTTGTTTATATTGATTTTCTATGGGAGGAAAATGTCTGTTTAACGCATTACGTTCTGGGCTCGTCTGCTTGCCTAAACAGAGTTGGTCCATATTGCCTTTCCTAATGGCGCGTTCATATCTGCTGGTATATCGTTTGACAACAGTAAGGTTTATATTGAATTTAGTCTTCATCATCTTAGTCCGTTTTGCCACATTAAGCGTTTGCAGGGCAAGTATAAAAGTGAAAGTTTGCGCATTGTGTTCATGGCCATATGCTTGCCTTGAAGTACGTTAAATGAATCAACTGTATTACAAATTTGATCGTTTAATGGCACTTAATGTATCTTAATACAGTAACCCATATCAAGTCTTAATGATTTTTTAACTGCGGTCAAGCCAGCCGCGGTTCAGAAAAACACGGTCAAGCCAGCCGCGATTGGTTTTAGGGTGCGCGCATATTACAGTGATTACGGTAGTTTCACGAACAACACAGAGAGAACGCGCTTGCAGAGCGCTTTTCATTTAGACGCCCAGGACTGAGAGATAATACAAAATGCTCGTGAATTTTTACTTGCTTATTTATTTGCATTTCTGCTTTAATATCCGTGTTATTTATTGGTGACTTTGACGGTTGTCTGTTACAATATTTTTCTTAAATATTCACCTTTCAAATAATTGTTTTATGTAGATGAGTTACAGCAGAATTCGTAGAAAATAGACAAAATAACGTATTTAGTCTTTCTAAATACCATTGATACGAATTGATTTTTAATTTGTTTTACTGTTCAAAAGTAAGTTATTCTGCAATTAATGTTTTCTATAATGAGGTTTGACGTCTGCTTTGAAAGAGAGGGCAAATAAAAAGATGTTCACAATGGAAAAAAAAAGTTAAATAAAATGCCTTTATTTCACTCCAGAGACCTATGAAAAAATAAATTCTAGTAAGTAAAAAAACGCCATGGTCAGTTTTTATCCCATATAATGTGCACACATTATATGAATTAAAATATATATATATATATATATATATATATATATATATACTTTTTTGAGATATAAGATATTACTGCAGTTTAGAGGGGTATAAAGACCCCATTTCTAATAAGTAGAAAAAAAACAATGATCAATTCTTATTCAGGACGTCCCATACTATATATACACACCACATATGAAATTATTTTACTGCAGCATTTTTGAGATATGGGACATTATTACACTTTAGAGGGGTATAAAGACCCCATTTCTAATAAGTAGAAAAAAACAACCACCAGTTCTTATTCAGGACGTCCCATACTATACGCACACCTCATATGAAACTATTTTACTGCAGCATTTATGAGATATTTGACATTATTACACTTTATAGGGGTATAAAGACCCCATTTCTAATAAGTAGAAAAAAACAATGATCAGTTCTTATTCAGTACGTTCCATACTATACGCACACTACAGATGAAACTATTTTACTGTATCAATTTTGAGATATAGGGAATTATTACATTTTAAAGGGGTATAAAGACCCCATTTCTAATAAGTAGAAAGGAACAACCACCAGTTCTTATTCAGGACGTCCCATACTATACTTACACCTCATATCAAACCATTTTACTGCAGTGTTTTGGACATATGGGACATTATTAGACTTTAAAGGCCTATAAAGACCCATTTTCTAATAAGTAGAAAAAAACAATGATCAGTTCTTATTCAGGACGTCCCATACTATACGCACACCACATATGAAACTATTTTACTGCAGCATTTTTGAGATATGGGGCATTATTACATTTTAGAGGGGTATAAAAACTCAATTTCTAATAAATAGAAAAAAAAAAAAAAACAACCACCAGTTCTTATTCAGGACGTCCCATACTATACGCACACCACATATGAAACTGTTTTTACTGCAGCATTTATGAGATATTTGACATTATTACACTTTAGAGGGGTATAACGACCCCATTTCTAATAAGTAGAAAAAAACAATGATCAGTTCTTATTTAGGACGTCCCATACTATACGCACACCACATATGAAACTATTTTACTGCAGCATTTATGAGATATTTGACATTATTACACTTTAGAGGGGTATAACGACCCCATTTCTAATAAGTAGAAAAAAACAATGATCAGTTCTTATTCAGGACGTCCCATACTATACGCACACCACATATGAAACTATTTTACTGCAGCATTTTTGAGATATGGGGCATTATTACATTTTAAAGGGGTATAGAGACTCCATTTCTAATAAGTAGAAAAAAACAATGGTCAGTTCTTATACGGGACGTCCCATACTATACTTACACCTCATATCAAACCATTTTACTGCAGTGTTTTGGACATACGGGGCATTATTACACTTTAAAGGCCTATAAAGACCCCATTTCTAATAAGCAGAAAAAAACAATGGCCAGTTCTTATACGGGATGTCCCATACTATACTTACACCTCATTTCAAACCATTTCACTGCAGTGTTTTGGAGTTATGGGACATTATAACACTTTAAAGGCCTATAAAGACCCCATTTCTAATAAGTAGAAAAAAACAATGGTCAGTTTTCATAGGGGACGTCTCACACTATATCCACACCTCATATCAAACCATTTTACTGCAGCGTTTTGGAGATATGGGACATTATTAAAATTTAGCAGCCTATAAACAGCAAATTTCTAATACGTAGAACAAAATAATGACCAATTCTCATAGGGGACATCTCACATTATATCCACACCTCATATCAAACAATTTTACTGCAGTGTTTTGGAGATATAGGACATTATTACACTTCAGAGCCCTATAGAGACCTAATTTCTAATAAGCTGAAAAATATAATGGCCAATTCTTATAGGAGACATCCCACACTATATGCACACATTATTTTCAAACTATTTCACTGCAGCGTTTTATAGATATGTGACATTATTACCCTTAAAATGCCTTATTAAAAATTGGGTCTTTATGTCCCTCTAAAGTGTAATAATGTTCAATATCTCATAAATGCTGCAGTTAAATAGATTCATATGTGGTGTGTGTATAGTATGAGACGTCCTGAATAAGAACTGGTGGTTGTTGTTTTTTTTTACTTATTAGAAATGGGGTCTTTATACCCCTCTAAACTGTAATAATGTCCCATATCTCAAAAATATTGCAGTGAAATAGTTTCATATGAGGTGTAAGTATAGTATGGGACGTCCTGAATAAGAATTGATCATTGTTTTTTTTTCTTCTACTTATTAGAAATGGGGTCTTTATACCCCTTTAAAATGTAATAATGCCCCACATCTCAAAAATGCTGCAGTAAAATAGTTTCATATGTGGTGTGTATATAGTATGGGACGTCCTGAATAAGAACTGGTCGTTGTTTTTTTCTACTTATTAGAAATGGGGTCTTTATACCCCTTTAAAATGTAATAATGCCCCATATCTCAAAAATGCTGCAGTAAAATAGTTTCATATGTGGTGTGCGTATACTATGGGACGTCCTGAATAAGAACTGGTGGTTGTTTTTTCTACTTATTAGAAATGGGGTCTTTATACACCTCTAAAGTGTAATAATGTCCAATATCTCATAAATGCTGCAGTAAAATAGTTTCATATGAGGTGTGCGTATAGTATGGGACGTCCTGAATAAGAACTGGTGGTTGTTTTTTTCTTCTACTTATTAGAAATGGGGTCTTTATACACCTCTAAAGTGTAATAATGTCCAATATCTCATAAATGCTGCAGTAAAATAGTTTCATATGTGGTGTGTATATATAGTATGGGACGTCCTGAATAAGAATTGATCATTGTTTTTTTTTCTACTCAATAGAAATGGGGTCTTTATACCCCTCTAAAGTGTAATAATGTCCAATATATCAAAAATGCTGCAGTAAAATAGTTTCATATGAGGTGTGTATATAGTATGGGACATCCTGAATAAGAACTGGTGGTTGTTTTTTTTTCTACTTATTAGAAATGGGGTCTTTATACCCCTCTAAAGTGCAGTAATATCTTATATCTCAAAAAAGTATATATATATTTTTTTAATTCATATAATGTGTGGACATTATATGGGATAAAAACTGACCATGGCGTTTTATACTTACTAGAATTTATTTTTTCATAGGTCTCCGGAGGGAAATAAAGACATTTTATTTAACTTTTTTTTTCCCCATTGTGAACATTTTTTTATTTGCCCTCTCTTTCAAAGCAGACGTCAAACCTCATTATAGAAAACATTCATTGCAGAATAACTGTTACTTTTGAACAGTAAAACAAATTAAAAATCAGTTCTGGTATTTAGAAAGACTAAATACGTTATTTTGTCTGTTTTCTACGAATTCTTCTGTAACTCATCTACATAAAACAATTATTTGAAAGGCGAATATTTAAGAAAAATATTGTAACAGACAACCGTCAAAGTCACCAATAAATAACACGGATATTAAAGCAGAAATGCAAATAAATAAGCAAGTAAAAATTTACGAGCACTGTGTATTATCTCTCATTCCTGGGCGTCTAAATGAAAAGCGCTCTGCAAGCGCATTCTCTCTGTGTTGTTCGTGAAACTACCGTAATCACTGTAATATGCGCGCACTTAAAAAAAAAAAAAAAAAAAAAAAAAAAAGGCTGGCTTTACCGTGTTTTTCTGAGCCGCGGCTGGCTTGACCGCAGTGTTTTATACACGGGAGGAAAAAGCTTAACTAGAGACTTTGCGCAATGTGTTCATATTCTGCTGTTCTGTGGCCACGGATTTGCGGGTCTTGTTTTTATCTCCTGCAGATGACTTACAGGACTCTGTACGTTATGCTATTAAATTAGTTTTAATCGTTTAACGACCACAGCATCTTGTCTCCATTGGCAACACGCACGCTAAAAAAGCATAACGTTAACTGACATCTGGACGTGACTCTCCGCAATCTCTGATGAAGTCGGTTGGGTGTTTGAACGCCTACTGGATCTTTGGACAAAAGTTTACAGGGGTTCACCCAGTTTAAGACATTTCTGATCCTAAAAATCGAATTCTAATTTTCATTTTATCTATTTTAATGTATTGTTTTGTTATAATGTACTGATTTAAATTAGTAATCAATAATAATTATTATTTTAATACTCGGCGCGCCTCCCTTGACATGCTCTCGCGTATGAACAGGCAGCAAATGAGGTGCTGGCGCGGGCGCATCAGGCGCTTATCAAACATATTTCAAAGGAAGCCGGCGCCACGGTCCTTACCGTCTTTATGGGTTTATTAAGCGAATATTTGCCCTTCAGACTTTAACTGGAATGTCACCTTTTCTGTCCCAACTTTTCGAACAGGCGAACAGACACACACACACACACACACACACACACAAATTATTTAAAACAGGTTCATATTTTAGAAAATGTAGTTAATATTTGCGTCATTATTGATTTATCTCAACCACCCGCAACCCACCCGCAAATAATCAGAATGCATTATTTTATTACCCGACCCGCGGATTATCCGCAGCGCCCGCGGATATAACCGCCATCCGCTCATCACTTTTTTTTCACGGTTGGAGGTCTTCATTTTCTTTTGCTTTGTAAGTATTTCTAAACTTCCGTTAAAGTTATCCAGTTTCCACAAACAAATGCTTCTCTCCTGTAATTTATTTTATAAATACAATTTCTCACCTAATAGATGTTTTATATGGAATAATAAACATGTTTTATATAAATATAAATCACTGTTTTTGAAAATTGGTTTTCTAATGATATAGTTTTTGTGAGCCAACTTTTCAACCAAGAAGGTCCTCTGTTAACTTGTTCTGAGTTTTTGTCTAAATTTAAAATCGCAATCATTCCTAAAGAATATGCTGTAGTTATGGATGCTGTCCCCTCTGGGCTAAAAATGCTTTGTAAAAGTACATGTCCCCAATTGTCTCTGCACTCTTTAGATCCTGTTGACATTGCTGTTGGTCAAGTTTGATTTTCTTTTTCCTTTGTTACACACAATTATCGGCAGGTTCGGGTCCTTTTTCAAAGGGATGTTGTCTCTATAGACCTCCTATTGTAACTTTCTTGAACAGCTGTGTTGATGGTTTGATATGGCATACAATCTGGAAACTACCTCATAAATATTTAGTTACACATAAAGTAAAATAAATTTCTTTCAAACTCATTCATACATACTATTCCACTATTTCCTTGCAAACAGGAATTATATTGATACACTATGTACACATTGTGTTCTACACACATAAATGTTTTTTCATTTGGAATTTCAATTTGGAGTTGTGCTTATTCAGTCAATTTTTGGTCAGATTTCACTTACGACATTTCATTCCATAACGAATATTATTTGATTAATCTGTTACTTTTGATGGCAAAGTTTAGTATATATAAATGCAAGTATGGCGATTTTAAACCATTGCTTCTCATTTTGAAGTCAAAAGTTAAGCAATACCTAAAATCTATTTACAATTTGACAAACAAGAAAGCTGTTAAATGTATTAATGTATGTACATTTTTATGCTTTTTATATATAATTTTCTTTATTTATTTTTCTTTCTTTAGTTGTTTATTACTAATTCAATACGGAAGCCCTGATCCGCATGGTGGAAAAAAAAAAAAAAAAAAAAAGAAAACCTATGGTGGAGGGGGGAAAAAAAGAAAACTTATCTCATTATTTCGACATAATAACTCGTTATTTTGAGATATTAAGTCGTTATTTCGATTTTTTAACTCGTTGTGTGGTGGGGGAAAAAACTTAAGGTGGGGGAGGGAAAAAACATATCTCGTTATTTCGAGATACTAAGTCGTTATTTCGAGATACTAAGACGTTATTTCGACATAAGAACTCGTTATTTCGAGATACTAAGTCGTTATTTCGACATAATAACTCGTTATTTGGTGGCAAAAAATAAAACGTATGGTGGGGAAGAAAAAAAATATCTCGTTATTTCGACATATAACTCGTTATTTCGACATAACTCGTCATTTGGTGGGGGAAACATAAAATTTATCTCGTTATTTCGAGATACTAACTCGTTATTTCGAGATGTCCTTACTTCGACATAATAACTCGTTATTTCGACATACTAAGTCGTTGTTTCGACATTAGTCTCGTTGTGATTTGTAGTTATTTCGATATGAGCCACTAGAGGGCAGAATAAGACCGGGAATCAATTAAATAACGCCTTTTAGTTATGTTGACCTACTGTTAAGCACTTATAAGTTGGTGCTCCTATAAATCCTAGATGTTTATAATGGGAATTTGCATTCATGCCAGGAATTCATTCAAGACTAAGCTTTATTGAGGTTTAAGAAGCCCATAAAAGCTACCGTAAACGGTTGTCATTAATACCCTAGGCGTTTATTCTATGTAGTTTTCATAATATTGTACTAATTTGTACTTTTCTAATGCTGTACGTGGCCTAATGGGCAATTAACATATTTTGCAACTGCATAGCTAGCTTTTAGTTTTATGCTAATTGCCAGTATTGCTCTTTTAGCTGTATAGTCTATCTATTAGATCTGCATCAGTGTGCTGGGAATATTCGCAAGTTTTATCAGCTTTATTAGTCGGCTTTGCGTACACCCACTTCTGAATCCCCTCTGATGTGCATCATAGTGTGCTGTATTAGCCAAAATGATGCCAGTTCACCACACGATAGCTAATCCAGTCGCACGTGAATAACTGCAAATATTCCCTAAAAACACCAAGTAAAGACGGCTAGGACCGTGGCCAGCTTCCTTAGAAATGTGATAGGTCCCGCGCCCGCATCGTCCCATTCCGCACCAGTCAGAGAGGATCCCGACAGTGACAGAAATGCCTCCTGTTCATGTTGTCTGATCATGTCAGGAGAGGCGCGCAGATTTATACAATAATAATTAGCCCACTTATTGATTTCTAATTTTAATCAGTACATTATAACGAAAACAATATCTTAAATAAATTAAGAGTATGAGTGCGCGGGGCACAAACTAATGCGGGGTTAATTGTAACACACGTGGTTTCTATATTTCCACACACACACCAGCATAACCAAATTTATGGTATTTACTAGATGCCATAGCAACACTATACAGCGAAAAAAGTGCGCCAAAATTCAAAAGCCTTTTGGAAATATCGCTGAATATTTATTTTACCATAGTAAAAGTACATTTCTGGCTGAAGTAATTTTTCGTCTCAGTTTTTAGTATTCATTTAAAATGGGACAAATATGATATTATTTTAATCCCCAATCTGTTATTTATCAGTCTCGATAGTTTATTAATGCATGACAAACTAGCAGAAGACACGAACCAGTTTTATATTCCAATCGCACTGATGGGGAATGTTGTAACACTGCGTTACAGTCTGCCCTGCTATGCTGTTCTATGAGATTAGCGATGCAATTTTCACTATTTACTTTTATGGATTTTAATAAGAAAGCACAAGAAACAGGTGAATAAAAATATACACTATTAAAAATATAGTTTCACTCCTGAAACTTTGCTGCATGTACAGGGTTCTTTTGCAGCACATAAAGCGATTATAGTCTAGAAAGAGAGAAAATAGCGCTTCCATATAGTCACTAAAAGCTGTCACTCACATCAATTTATTGCAATCTCACAATGTTCCGTTACAATCAATGAAGCTCTCGAAACTGCAAATATAATATATTATTTACATCATGTGTACTTGTGGCGTTTGGCATTCGAGTGAATTCTCACTGTCTTACCCTGTATCTACTTATATATGTCCTTATTAATATCTCAATATATTATTATATCTTTTATTAACCACTAGCACACACAAACATTATTCCACTCTCCTCCTGACCGTAGACGCAGGTTTGCAAGCCACTTTATGTTGCGTTTTTCAGTATTAACAGGCGATTATACGATTGTGTAAAGTTGACAAACAAACCAGATCAGTGGTGGTGTAGTGGTGTCTGCAGGGGGTGTACTCTTAATTTATTTAAGGTATTGTTTTCGTTATAATGTAGTAATTCAAATTAGTAATCAATATAGGCTAACTATTATTTTACCACTTTCGCGCATGAAGAGGCGGCATTTCTGTCACTGTCGGCATCCTCTCTGACTGTTGCGGAATGGGAAGAATTAAGCCACGGTCCTAGCCGTCTTTAATTGGGTGTTTTTAGGGAATATTTGCATTTATTCACGTGCGGTTGGATTAGCCATGTGGTGAACTGTCATGATTTTGGCTAATACAGGACACTGTGATCAGAGGGGATTTAGAAGTGGGTATACGCAAAGCCGACTGATAAAGCTGATAAAACTTGCGAATATTCCCAGCACACTGATGCAGATCTAATAGATAAACTATAAAGCTAAAAGAGCAATACTGGCCATTAGCACAAAACTAAAAGCTAGCTATGCAAATGCAAAATATGTTACTTGCCCATTAGGCCACGTACAGTATTAGAAAAGTACGAATTATACAATATCCAGTGTTATGAAAACTACAGAGAATAAACGCCTATAGGGTATTAATGACAACCTTTTACGGTAATATGTAGCTTTTTTATGGGCTTCTAAAACCTCAATAAAGCTTAGTCTTGAATGAATTCCTGGCATGAATGAAAATTCCCATGATAAACATCTGGGATTTAGGAGCACCAATTTATAAGTGCTTAACAGTTAGGTCAACATAATTAAAAGGCGTTCTTTAATTGATTCCCTGTCTTATTCTGCCCTCTAGTGGCTTATATCGAAATAACTACAAACCTTATCACAATGAGACTAACGTCGAAATAACGAGATAAATGTTTTTTTTCTTCCCCACCATCCGTTTTATTTTTCCCCACCAAATAACGAGTTATGTCGAAATAACGACTTAGTATCTCGAAATAACGAGTTCTCATGTCGAAATAACGACTTAGTGTCTCAAAATAACGAGTGTGACGAAGAGTCAGAGGCGTACAGATCCATTTGCAGCAGACTTCATTAAACACAACAACAAACTTACAGGGGCAATCAGAGTCGTAATCCAGATAACAGGCGTGAATGGTCGGAGCAGGCTGCGATACTCAGAGTCCAATAAACAGGCGGATAGGTCGGGGCAGGCGGCAGAATCAAATACGAGAAAACTGGCAAATCAAGACTTCGCAAAGACTAACAGGAAACAGGCCTCTTTATAGGAAGTGGGTGATAGGCTAAGGGTAAAAGGTCAGTCCTAGGCATGGAGCACATGGGAAATGAAGTCCAAATAGGATGGTTAGAACTCGGGTGATGGCTCCCTCTGGTGGTGCGGGAGACGATGCGGGAGCCTCATTTGTAACAGAGCGCCCACCCTGCGATCGGCTCCTGAAGCGAGATGGTTGTTGACGCCGGGGTCTTCCGCGTGGACGAGGGGCCGGTTTCTCCGGATGTGCCTGGTGGAAAGCATCTTTGAGCGTAGGATCCAGTATGTCCCTTGCGTTGACCCAGGATTGTTCCTCCGGACCGTACCGTCGGACGTCGGTGACGATTGGCCTGTTCTACCTGATGTCTTACTGCTTGTTGCAAATGTATATGCGCACGGTTCCAAGTCTCCTCACTGGGTTGTAGCCATTCGTTAACTGACGGGAGGCGAGTCAGTTCCTGGTTGAGCCTCTCTGCCTGGCCGTTGGCCTGAGGATGATATCCAGAGGTGAGACTGATGTTTACATTGAGGAGGCTGAAAAAAGCGCCCCAGACGCGGGAGGTAAATTGTGGTCCTCTGTTGGACAGGATATCTTCAGGAAGGCCGTAGAAACGAAACACGTTATATACAAGTTACAAAGGGTTTCAGTGGTTTCGAGGGTTGTAGGAAGCTTTGGCAGGGGAATTGATTTTGGTCATGATGTCCCACTGGACTGGGGCTACAAGCAGATTCTCTGGAATAATGGTTTCCTCGGTGTTGGGTTGGTCAGCTGATTCTGTCATACGTGAGAGTGAGTCGGCTTTGGTGTTTTTGGTGCCAGAACGGTAGGTGACTGTTAGAATTGAATATCTAACTTGACTGACTGCTGAGATTCGATTTTAGTTGAGCGATGGAGCACAGAGTCAGGATCCTGGACCATTGAAATGACCACACACAGAAAAGGTGTAATTCACTCAAAGGCATTTATTAAAGGAAGACTTCAACATTTATATGGTAATATGAAGAAGTGAAATCAAACATCACACCCTTGTAGCATCTGGACAAATCAGACATACAGTTATTTGTTACATTTAACAAATAATCTTTAAAACCAACAACCCAGCTATATGCTGGAGTTTTGAAGACAACCCCCCAAAGCAACGAACACCCCAAAAGGGCTTAGTTGCCACGGTGACTATCTGATAAGAGGTTTTATTGCTTCAAGGAATGCACATCTGCCCATGCTACATTTGCCATAGGAAAGACACAATGCCTATAGACTCTTTCCTATTCATTCCCAGACAAACCTTTCTTTGACCTTCCTATCACACATAGCCCAGGTCATTGTGTACAGTATTACTGCATTGTATTTTAATTTTGTCTGTTGTATTTTTATTTGTCTTTCTACTGTTTTATGCATGCGTTATGATAGATGACTAGTTGTATAAAGCACCTATGTCATGTTTGGTCTCTTTTAATTCGTATGTTGATGATCTAAAAGATGGTGTAAATTAGATGTTGATACCTATGCAACATATTAGTGTTTTAAGAAACCTAGTAGTTTTGCATCAACACCCAGTCGAATTACATATGCAAAATACCATGCTCACGGACAAAGAGTCATAAACTTTCTCTCCGAAGGTGAAAGTTACCATTGGTTCATGGACCTCCTGGAGGCGCAGCCTCCAGAGAGCTTAAAGGCAAACGGTTGACCGCCTCCCTAGTTCTTCCTTCTTCTTCACTCTCTTCACTCGTGTGTAACATCTTCCGATTGCTGCCCGTGTGGAGGAACCCACGGGGAGCCGGAGCCGGCACAGGGCGTGCCCGGCGGGCCCGACAGGCCCAACATTCAGAGCTGTGGCTCTCGACCACAAAGAGCCAGACAGTTCCACTCAACCCTGGAATTCATCTTCATGACTCGCCTCAGCCAGTCAGTGGTTCTTGGAGAACCTAAGAAGATGAGCTAGAACTCTTCAGGACTTCCCTAAGCATGCACCAGGCCTTGCGGCCTTGTCTTTCCATTCCTCAAAGATCACAGGACTTCAGCTGGGTCCCTCTCAGCTCTTGGTTCTTCTTCACTTTCACGTGGGAAGAAACTCCCAGTCACCATTGAGTCAGAACATCTTTGGAATTCATCACTCTTCAGACCCGGAGAAACATGATTGCAATTCCAAAACCCACCACTGCTCCAAACCATCTTTCACCAGAGACTGCATTTGGACACTTGTTCGACGACCAAGGCAATGCAAGTATCGTACACTTAACTAAACATACAGAGGTTTAGTATAAGCTGTAGATAACACTGATGGTTTCACAGCAGGTGGTTAACTGACTCTTTCATAGCTTCATTTCCTTGTTTCTCTCTCTAACTGCTTCTCACTGACCATTCCCCCATGTATGAGTGACTTCATGTTTGTTTGTTTAGATTAGTTATGTGTTAGTCCTTTGTTAATAAACTATTGTGCACAAATTACATGAGTTTTGATTCTGATTCTGCCTTGCAAATTAATGTCCCTTTACGATTCCGATTCGAGCTACATGCTCTAATGCAATGGTACTTTAAGAAAGTTATCTTCTGTGGCCAAGAAAATATCATTTCTTAGAGTTGATTTTACAATTTTACTGAACGTTCGCTGGGCGAACAGATTAGTTGATGGAAAATTAATTCTGCTACAGTTACTACTGGCAGCTGATATAAATAATTGTAATTAATCATAATTAATTGTAATTATTTATATACAATTCCCTTTGAGCTAAAATTCGCTACACCCTTCAGGAAACACACAGTACATCATGTCCTATGATTCTCTAGGCTAGACTTATGTCATGTCTACTTTTCAGGTTAGTATGAGAAGGGCACAGGAGGTCAGGATTATTACAATCTCACAATGGCCACTTTAAGACAGAATGTCTTACTTAACACTCCTGTGCCTTGTATAAAACAATCGTAATAATATTAACATCAGTAATGGTATTAATGTCAAATCAATATAAAACAAAACAATCACATTAGTATTACTGTT
>NW_026129700.1:645293-698251 GCF_022985175.1 Labeo rohita | reverse complement strand
TGAGGTAACTGAGGCTGCATCGGCCTGTCTTAAGAGAATGGAGGCACTGTTTGAATTCGTTGTTCAAGGTATTGTTGTATGTTAAAGTAAAACAAGACATAAGTGGATAAATAGTTTATTTTTTGGTGAAATAGCAGTAATGCCATATTGATTATATGGTGTTATTGAAATATTATTTTGTTTGACTTCTGTTAATACTAGGTTGGATCCAATCAGGGATAGCAGCAGCAGAGATCCCACAGCCTACTGTGGACAACTCACTGGCCACATCAGGTAATATGCTTAGGTGTTGCATAGTTGCATAATGTACTGATATTCCACCAGATGTACTGAATTTCACTCTAGACAGTTTGTAATTTTACAATTTGTACTACTGTTTGCTGAGCACTGTGTTGTTTTCAGGTCATTATGGATTTGACTGCTTCATAGTTTCATCCTGTCTTAGTGCTGATTACTATACATCATTGATGTTATGCTTTTTTCCCAGCTAACATTCTCCAAATATTCAGTGTTGGTTATGGGAACATAAAAAATGTCCAGTTTTCTGGACATTAGAGGGACATTTTTAAAAGATATGATGTTCTTTCAACTCTCAAACGTTCTTTCAACTTAATTTTGATTTAAAACTCAACATTCTAGGAACATTGATTTGTAACATTCCAACAGCATAAAAATATCCAGTTGCCTTAATGTCAGTAGAATGTTATTTAAGGTTTAGTATGATGTTCCTGAAACATGCATTCAATCATTCAAACACCTGCTTTGAACAAGCACTGAAAGAAAGAGAAATAAGAACACAAATTTCAGCCACAGCCTTAGAAGAACTGAAGATAAAAGACATTAAATCTCTCAAGATCTGATTAAACAACTCCACAAATAGCATTACCAGCTTCACTTACAGTATTACTAACCAGATTGACTTTATTTCTGCCAGATGTCTACAGCAGTTCTTATTGAGAATTGACAGGTTTAGATGTTGATGTTTCTTATGGAAAATGTTAAGTTTGAGGTCATCATCCTGGAGATCTGTGTTTGCTTTAGTTGGGCTCTTGACCCTTGGCTTTTGTTGAGTTGCTTCTTTTGCAGTAATTGCAGGTGTTTTCAAAAAACATTAGGTAACATTTACTAACATTAAGGTGTGAGACACTGCAGGTGAATAGGGTAAATAAATAATAGTTATCACCTTACTTACCCAGTTGATTGATTATATTGATAATTGCAAACATTTTTTTGCATTACAAGTTTTCTAAAATCTTTTAGGTTTTAATATGCAAATAATACATTATTTAAAGAAATATGCGCTAATTTGCATACATTTCTAGTACAAAAATTTAAACACTGGATGAAGTCAGTTTCAAAATTCTTGTTTAATTTTTTTTGACATATTAGAGTCAAATGTTTTTACAAGGGGAATTTTGGGTATATCATTTTGTCACTCCATAATTCATAAAATACTTAAAACAGGCAGAAAACAATATATTTTCAAAATTTTTAGGAGAATAGAATGTTGTATAAAATCAAGCAAATTATATATGAACAAATCCCTCTGTAAAAACCTTCAGGATATAGAAAGAAATAAAAATGTAAAGTTTGGTGTGTGTAAGAAAACAGCCTTTAAAAATGTGT
Source organism: Labeo rohita (assembly GCF_022985175.1). Lineage (NCBI taxonomy): Eukaryota > Metazoa > Chordata > Actinopteri > Cypriniformes > Cyprinidae > Labeo > Labeo rohita. The sequence goes on along the minus strand of NW_026129700.1, from coordinate 696,625 downwards.
AATGTAATTGAAATCTATTGAAACAAATAGATAAAGTGCTATAAAATAAACACTTAACAGTGTCTTTTGGATGTTTTCTTTCCACTAGTCTGAAAAAACACTTTATGAAAAACCAAAAAGCAGAATCTTAAAATTGAGAGGTGCATGAAAAAAAGTGGTTTTACCTGCATTGTCTTCCCTTAAGGAAACATGGACATCTTTATGTTGTTGAAATGTTACAAATCAACGTTCCTAGAATGTTGAATTTTAAATCAAAATTAAGTTGAAAGAACATTTGAGGAACATCATACCTTTTTAATACATTCCCCTAACTGACATTTTTTATGTTCCCAGAACCAACACTGAATATTTGAATATTTGTCATAATGTTCTTATGACAAAATTGACTTCATAAACTTTATATTTCTTTTATAGTTTTATATTCTTGTTGTTGTTTGTTACACTTAAGCTTAAGCTTCATTGGCTAACTATATGTTTTTATTTCACACTGTCTTTCATTGTTTCATACATCATCAGCCCCTACTCATCCCATTGCTACCCCTCCGGCTTCTACTCTTGTCATTGCTACCCTTCCAGCCCCTACTGTTGCCATTGCTACCCCTTCAGCCCCTACTGTTGCCGTTCCTACCTTTCCAGCCTCTGCTCTTGCAATTCCCACCCCTCCAGCCCCTACTCTTGCCATCCCTACTCCTGGAGGAAACAGGCGGAAGAAGAAGAATGGTGGGTGTATATATATATTTTTAAATATGCTAATTTATTTTTTGAGTCCAAGAATCTAATGATTGTTTTGCTTTGGAAATGAATGTACATTTCACCAAAAACAAATTGTGTATTTCAGATTGCTCCCACAGCACCCAGGACGTATACAAGGGCGATGTTTTGAAGGAACGAGTCAGAGAGGTTGGTCAGGCATTGCAGTAGAACATTAAAGAATGGATGATATTGCAGAGTTAGCACTGAACTTATTAACATGTATCACTTATCTACGTTGCACATGATACAATATGAAATGATATGATGACATTTTACATTTGTGGTTATTGTACATAGTATTACATATGCATAGTATTGTATGCAGACTGATATCGTATACTGTGTGTGGACAATTTAACCCATTTAATCCCTCCAGTCAGTATAGTGATCTGTAAAAAGTTTTCATTTATAAAGCTCTAAAAACCTTACTGACTGATGTTTTAGTGCACTTCTTACAAATATGGAAAAAATAAAGGGTCTTAATTAAATATGTGCAGTTTCACATGATTTGTGCAAATTGTCACATGACCAGAGGAGTTTATTTCCTTTGTGCACCTTGAGAAGATGATAAGTGCATCAAAGCTCCAAAATGAAAGGATAGTAATGTATGTTAACATAAAGATATGACAAAGATTTTTGGTAAACATTATCTTTAAGGTTTATGGATTAATATATGAATTCACATATATTCAGTTTTGTTGAGTGTGGTCATAGAATGAGTAAATGATGTTGATGGTCAAAATAGTGACCGGTGGGATAAGTCAACATACCCGTTTTTAATTTTTCCCAGAAATGAAAATATCCAAATGATGTGTCATTAGTAACCCTTTGAAATAATCAATAATTATTTTTTTGGAAAAGTGTGTGAAAAATTGTGTTTTATAGTCACAATTGTGAGCAAAGGGATAATGTGTGTACTGAATTAACATATTTCTGCAGTCATAAAAATTGTCATATATCTTAGCCCAGCTATTTTAAACAGTTTGATCACATTGCAGGGTTACTATTAAGAATTAAAAAAAATTGCAACATTTTAGTGTCATTTTCACTAACAACTGCAATTGAATTTATATTGTATACTTAACAGTGTCCAAAATAAAAAGACTTATTTATAAAAGTGTCTTGATAGATATTGCATGTGTAAACCTGCTTAACTATTTTAAAGTGTAAACCTACAGATTATGAATTATAGATGGTTACTTACAGTTATCAGGGTTTTTTAAATGCTTTTGCTTCATCATTAGGGGATATTGTGTGTAGACTGATGAGGGGGAAATTTTAAATCAAAATATTTTTAACATATGGCTGCAACAAAACAAAAATTGCAAAAATAGTAAAGGGGTCTGAGTTCCTGAATGCACTGTACAGTATATCTACCTTCTTTCAGTTTGTGTAAGTGGTAGTATAGACAACAATCAAACTAAGTTTATATTCTGCTTTTTCTTTAGGGAAGGAAGGAATACCTTCTGAAATGGCACCCTTGCAGTTTATGGTATGTATGGAAATCTTCCTTCCTCTTAAACTCCTTTATGTTTTCAGTGCTGTTTGTTTGTCTGTATGGAGGATTACACAAAAACTACCTGCCTGATTCTTATGAAAGGTGTACCAAGGATATACCCATGACTTTTTAGAACGGATCCGTCACTAGGCACAGCTTCAAATTTTTCAAAATTGTGCGACACAGCATTTGGCCTTAGCAGAGGTCTGCACTCTTTGAGTGCCCCTTTAGGTGTGCAATTATAAATATAATATAAAAAGTCACATGCCAGCAAAAAATGCCATTCAGTTGAGTGCCTACACTCTTAAAAATAAAAGTGCTTCACAATGCCATAGAAGAACTTTTTTGTCTAAATGGTTCTATAAAGAACCTTTATCATCTGAAAAAACTTTCTGTTTCACAAAAGGTTATTTGTGACAAAAGGTTCTTCAGATTATAAAAAAGTAAGAAAAAGATGGTTTTTTAAAGAACCTTTGACTGAATGGTTCTTTGTAGAGCAAAAATGGTTCTTATATGGCTGTGAAGAACATTTTAAAGCACCTTTTTTTTAAGATTGTACTTGTTCACAGGTTATACATAAACTTAAAAATCATGTATCATGAACCTGTTTAAGTATGGTGGCAGTAATTCTTCCTCAGGCTGATTTGGGAGGTTTATCTGTGATAATGCTGTCACTGTGAGCACTGAGCAACACCCTCACTCTTCAACATGCGCTGTCCAAAGGCCACGTGTGTGGTGGTGGCTGCCTAACGAATGCATTGCCAGGGCATGCCTTCAAAGCGATCAGGATGAAAGAAAGGGAGGATGGGGGTCAAATGGATTTTATTTACATTAGAAAAAAGTTAAAAATAATTATTTTCTTTTTATGGCCCAAATTCATTTCAGTAGTTAAAAACAAAAAGTGGCAAAAAATGTAATATATGTATGTAAAATGATAAATAAGAATGTATTTGAACTACTAGGGAACTATAGCAATTACCAATTACACTGGTAATTGAGTCTTATTTCTCAAAGGCCCCAAGTTGTACAAAGTAGGGACTCATTAGCCAACATATATAAAATAATGTGTGTTTCACTTTATTTTGATGGTCCCTTTAAAACATGGGCTACACCAAGTTATATCGAAGAAATATTTTGGGATGATTACAAGATTATATTTCAGTTAATCTGTTTCTGCAGGGTTTGTGAAATTGCACTGTACATTGTAGAAAAGCATTAAATATTTATTCATGTGATTTATATAATGTTGGCTATTTTTGTCACCATGTAAGTGATAATGAATGGTGTCAAATGACAACCAAATGACAAATGGCTTTGTAAGTTGTTGAACTCATGAAGATAATACATATCCCTTACTATACACATGCTCTCTGTTTTCATTTCAGTGGAAAAAAATGGAGAAGCACCTGGGTGGAGGAGGATTCCTTCCTTCTGTAGTGTGTGTGAGACTGTGTGAGTGTGTGTAGTTATTAATAAACAGTTGTCAACAGTACAATGCCAAATGTCTTAGTTGGCCTCACTCTTTTAGAATGCACTTTCATATACACACGACATGTTCTGTCAACATTATCTGCGATGGAGGATTCATCACACATTAAAGCTGATTTGTTTTTGGGTACCAGTACTGTTGTCAAATAACAAATAAAAGTCCTTGTTGCAACAGAGTTCTTGTGTTTATGCTGTTTTTTTCAGTCACCTTCATCATAGGAATATAATCCCCCAGGCTCTGAAGCTGCACCAGCAAATGCAGTAAACATAGCTGTCTGGAACAATGGCTTAGATTTACCTGGACTTGCAACCTGGCATGCAGAAACCATGACAACATCCATACTTCTCTTTATGATTCTTACATGTGTGTTGTACTGATATAAATATAATTTGACTCTCACCTGTTGTGTCAACTTGCATGCAACTAACATAATTTAAAACTACCATTCAGGTAGTTATTAAGTTAAGGAAAATAAACATTGTGTTCCCTCAATATAGGGGTCAAATCTCTTCAACAGAAGATAACGTGGTAACTTTTAAAAGTGGGTAATTGTCATCTGTAGAGCTGAACATAATCACAATTAAAATGAAAATTGTTAGTTGCCGCCCTGGTCATCTGCATGGAGCCCACAGCCTTTAAGGTACATCTGCATGGAGTATACACACTGTAAAATGTAATAAGTTAACTTTACTTACAAAAATTGATGTGTTAATTGCAAAATAGATTGCTTTAAAAGCAATCTACTTTTTTACTTCTGTTCCCTCAAAATCAAATAACTGATTTCATGATACATTGCTGCATCAATAGAAAGAAACTTACTAATCACTATAATGGTAAGTTTATTTATTTATTTTTTTAAATCAACATCAATTTATGAAGTCAGCTTAAGTGATGTTCTCTTAAATATTTCAATTGTATTGAAAGTTCAACATTCAAAATGACTTTTGGAAACTAGTGAAGCAAAGATAACTGCAGACATGGAGGAAATGAGTGAAAAGTCTATTAAGAATTGTCCCACCTCAAAAACCTTTTCATCTTCTGTTGCTATTTTGCACATTACCAACATATTATTGCACTGCTCCCTCTCACTGGTTTATTAATATTGTTGGTTCATTTGAGGTTACTGGAATATTTTACGTAAACTTTACTCAAAGCTGTAAGTAAATTGTTTTACTTGTCTTGAAAGTAGCTGTAACTTAATAAAACCTAGTAAGTATAGCAACTAAGTAAAGATAACTATATCTAAGTAAGGTAAACTATTGGATTTTACAGTGTAAGGTAGGTGACCTATTGACCTCAACGGAGTGAACTAATATATACCAATACAACAAAAGTACTTAGGCTGGGAAAACTGAATGAGATACATGGAGGCAACAGGTTAGCTACTGTGAATACAACCCCATGATACAACCACCAACCCTTAGAGCAGACTGGCAGGTATACGTGTTAGCCAGTTTTCTTTGTCACACAGGAAGCCGATCACTCCTGCCTTAGGCCTAGTTATCATAAAAAGCTGGTTAATTGGTATGCCTACCTTAGTCTGCGCTGAGTGTGATGGTCGTAGCATGGGGTCATATTCATGGTAGCCTACTGTTGCTTCCACATGGATCAAGGATATCAGCCCCTACTCTGGCACAACTCTCATGGGTTATTACACGACTCAGTAATGGTCATATCAGTCATTTCTACATAAATCAACGTTTGACACATGTGATGTAAGGCATTTCAATAAACATTTAGAGACCTCTACCAGGTTGTGTGTTGCCAAGAGGCGAAGCCAAAGATTGGAAAAATAACATTCCTAGGGGTCGCCACAGAGTCTGAGTGTGTCAGGTATAATTTCACATCTCTCCCTTACTTTACATCATAGTGGGTCATTATATTAAAAATGTCATTATTCTATGAGGTCTACTTGTTAGAAATGTCAACCCTAGGTCTAAGCTTAATATCGTGCCTATGAACTGCATGAATCAGACAGGCCTCAGCAGGGGTCACATATCAACAATGGAAACATATGTGATATAGACCATTAAGACACACTTATTTGTTGAATTTGAAAGTTCTTGTTATTTTGAATGGCATATTTTAAAGATGGGCAAGGCAGTCCATATTATCTGGTGTGACCAATACAAAGGCCTGTGTGACCTTTGAGCATTTCAGGGGTATTAAACCTAGGTTTAGCATTTCTAACTTACACAGAACAATGAGATTTTGAATTAAACAATTACCTATGATATAAAACAAGGGAATGAGGTGAAATCACACCTCACTCACTCATAGACCCTGTTATGCCCCCTTAGAAATCTAACTTTTCAGATTTCTGGCTCCACCTTCTGTGAACACAGAACCAGCTAGGGGTTTCAAATTTCAAACCCCTGTATCAATACGTGTCCTATGCCAACATTTCCTAATGTAACTCGTGTGCCCCCACAAGCAGTCTGTATCTAAGTACCTCACAGTTTACAATTAGTTAACAAGCCCATCACGACCATAGTAAGACATTAACAGTCGTCCTTAGCTGATCTTCTGCTTCAGAACTCTGACTTCTGAACACCAAACAACATGGTGGTAAAATGATTGGACAATTATACAAAAGCTAAGACATGACACATGCATAAATCATACGTAAGACAATTTTTACAGCATCTACAGATACTAAACTACTATATATATTCTAATTCTATTCTTAAAAAAATTGTCCCTTTTAGACTTTAACTCTATTCATTTACTGCTTGTTCTCTTTTAAAAAAGAGAACACTAGCTTTTCTAATGTTTTTCTAGTCTTTTTTTATTTTTTTTTTTTTTTATATAATTTTAGACTAACAGAGACTTAGCACTTGCATATCATTGTTCTTTTGTTGATTTTGATTGCTTCCATTGTCCTCATTTGTAAGTTGCTTATACATTTTGGATATAATTTTAGTTTGGATAAAAACGTCTGCCTAATAACTTAATTTAAATGTGAACATTGACCATATTTAGGACAGAACCAGCTCTGTGACATAAGATAATAAGAAGCAAAAAATACTACAAATTTCCACCTGTCACATCTGTATTTGGATAAGATTCAATAAGAACAGCATTACATAAGACTAATGTAATGTAATGTAGTTGCTATAATATCCATAAAGTAGTCTTGGTGTTAGTCATTCAACTACTCATTGTCAGACTATGAATGTTTGAATGTGTTACAGCAGGAACAATTAGGCCTAGCATACAGAGCAGACAAAGCATAACAGCAGAAAGAACACTATAGAAAACTTTTATTTATACAGTCAGTGCCAATTACATCAGTTTGACCAGTTACAGGGGGTGGGTGAGGACACTCTTCACTCTTCATCTGACACTGAAATAAATTTGCAAGTTGACTATTCAGGCAATGGTATTTTACAAGAAATGAGGGAGGCTATCTATTGAAATGGGTATTGTCCAAAACCACCCAAAAAAAATACATCAGGCAAGCAAATGCAAAAACACATGTCAATTCACAAATTAGTCATCTTCAGAATCACTGTCCTCTGAGCTCTCGTATTCAAGTCTTTTACTCTCATCCGGTATCTCCTTGGACCAGTCTTCAGGGTAAAGAGGTCCTAAAGCCAAGCTATATCTTGAGGAAACGACTTGAAACTTCTCCTCCACATCAGCAAGCTTTTCCTGAAGAAGACAGCATAGCCCACAATGCCCCTCTTCAGTTAAACTGCCTAGAAGGAAATATAAAAAAGAAAAGGGAGGCATTAATTAAAGTAATAGAACACTTGCCCCCGGTTTCACAGACAAGGCTTGAGCCTAGTCCTAGACTAAAATGTAAGTCTGAGCTGTTTCAACTGAAATAAAATTGCACTGATTGATCTTAAAATATATCAGTGCCTTTGTTTTGTCTCAAGATGCACACCAGTAATGTTTTTTTTCTAAGCATGTTTATAAAAATGACTTAAATGTCCTAATTGAACTATGGCCTAATCCTGGCTTAGTCTAAGCCCTGTCTGTGAAACTGGGCCATTAATTCTTACCCGTTTAGACTCAGACCCAGTTAAGTTAGCTGACATACATTTCTATCTCTGAACAGCAATATAACAGCATTATAAACATGGCACCTCCATACCCTGACAGCAAGCAACTATTGAATCAATGCTAAAAAATTGTTGATTTGTAAAAATATTTGATTAATATCGCTTTTTCACCCACTATTAATGTTGAAAAAATGTTGAAATTTCAACGAATCACCATTGTTGTGATCAGTATTTGCTTTAGTTGGACTCTTGACTCTTTGTACTTTAATGTTAGATTTTCTTTGTTACTTGTAACAATGTGCTTAGGCAATGAAAACTAAGATCCACTGAAATCAGATGGTAGTGACTAATCATTGTGAGGTTATTTAAATAATTGTTTTCAAGTGTGTTGGGTTTTTATGTGTGATATTACAATGTGAGATTAAAGCAGTGGTACAGATATCATACTTCTATGAATTAACAGAAAATAATTATTTAATAGTTGAATCAATTATTGATCAAGAAACAGCATATGAAACTTAACAATGGTGACAATCAACAAAATAAATTATGCAGAAATGCATGCTGGGCATAGTGCAAAACTCATTCATGACTGCCAGCATGCATTGCAGCTGATCTGTTTGATGATTGTTGTGGTTTGTATGATGAGTGTTGATGTCTAAATCCTTCTGTATATTGTCACAGTATCTTTGTATTTGTGATTCAGAAAATGTACATCAGCAATGAAAGATCAACTTCAATATTACTTAGTATTACTCCTCAAATTTATTACAGCTTGACACCCATCACAAAAAGTAATCTTTTTAAACATTTCTTTTTTAAAGCATCCAAGTGTTTACATTAAAACACTATTGTAAGCACCGAAAGAGAACTTAACAAAAGGCAAGAGTCAAGAGCCCAACTAAAACAATCACTGATCACAATAATGTTGGTTTGTTGGAAATTAAAAAAAAATTTCAACATTAATTGGTGGTGCAAAAGTGATATTAAATCAATGCCATTAACATTGACAAATCAACTATTTTTAACATTTATTCAATGATTTTTACCTGCTCTCTTGCTATCTGGGTAGTGTTATCCTTTGTTCTTACCACGGTTTCCTCCAGACATTTCTGCAATCAACTTCCTAATGCTGTCAGCCAGCCCTCTGAGGTAGGTGCAGTGCTGTCTCATCTCCCTAAGAATTAGAATCTTCTCTTCTTGTAGCCGCATCTTTGACATGTATGCATCGAAGATCTTCTTCTTAGTGAGGATGTTTGTGGATTCTAAAATCAAACAAATGAGCCATTCAACAGGATTGACCTGTAAGCTGAAAAACAGTTGTATACATGCCCATTAAGATGCATCATCTGTTTGCTTAATGTAATCCCTCTCCCTCACAGAAATTGTTCCATACCAGTGCTGTGAACCTCCCATGGCCATATTAGAATTTCCTCCCCACTGGCATGGCCCACCACAGAGAGTCGGCTCTCCACCATCTCCTCATTTATACCCTCCTCCTCTGGCACTTGCTCATTGTATTGTTTGATCGCTTCAAAGAGTTTTCTTTTCTCATCCCCCAATTTCCGTCGCCGCAATTGTCGAATCTTGTTGCTGTCTATAATTTCCAAACACATGACAGAAACATAAAATCCAGTCAGGAGATTTGCGAGTCATGTAAATACAATAAATAGATAAGTGAACAACATACCTGTCTGATTATAGAGGCTTGCTTTTTTTTGATAGACACCCAGACACATGTGCTCTATTGACCGCTGAAGGGTATGTTGGTCACCCTGTCTGGCATCCACAGAATCTTGGGAGGAGACAGAAGCATGTAAACAGACCATCTCTTCAGAATGGGTTATTTATTTATTTCTGATACAGTATTACTGAATTGTTAGTTAGAAGGCATTTGGGACAGAGCCATTTCAGCCTGAGTCAGGAACAGGCTTAGAGACTTGATTCCACAAATTTTCCTGACAGTACATCACTAGCACTATGTCTTGTGATGCATATGCAGTTTGCTACAGTAGCTACATCACCTAAAACTTGATATCCATTGACACCGTAATGTGTAACAGAAGAAAGTAATGTTACTACAGTAACACTTCCTCAACACTGTTAAGCACACTACACTCAAAAAATAGCTCTTATGCTGAACATGATTCAGTCATGGACAATGGTTCCATGTGAATGAAGCATGAAAAACCAAATACAATAATATCCATGTACAACTAACTAGAATCAGTGGTGTTAATTTAAATGAATGGTTTCGGTTTAACTTCAATTTAAATAAATGGTTTTCTTTTAAATTGACACTCAAATAATCCTACAATTAATGCTTCCTGTTTAGTCCTGTGATGCAACAAACTAGATATTACTTTTCTTTACAGATTTAATGTCCAACATAGTACAAGAGTAAAAAAAAATATCTCAAAGCCCCTTTGCAAAGCATGATGGGAATTAAAAATCAATGTTCACTTGAATCAAGTGAACAGCATCAACAAAACATTTTGAGTGTATGCTGTGACTGTAAATAGCCTATTACTTTGAACGTCAATACTGTACCATCAGTGGCCCACTGTCTGACGTCATGTACCCACTGCTGCACCATGTTCTCAGGACACCGAAGTTCACGGCTCAAGTTCTCCAGCCTCTGAGATTCAACCTCAGCCTTACGGACTGCCTACAATGAAAATGCAAACAATCAATTGCCTTTGACATCTTGGACAATATTTAAAAAAAAAAAAAAAAAAGGGTGTTACAACAGGAACTTAATTCTGTGTAATGTGGTCAATACCTTGACATATCTGTTGGACAATGCAAGATGAAGGCCATCATGTTTGCGTCTATTCCACCCAATTGCATGTACAGTCAGCATGTCATTGCGAGCTTTTTGAAAACATATTCAGTGTTACTGGGAGGACTATTCAAATTTTAAAATTTTATTCAGATTAAAATAAAGATTTATCTTATGTATTTGCATATAAAGAATGACCAAAGGAATGAAAGACTACTGAAATAATAACTGAAAGAACAAGACATATTCATGAATGCAATAAAGCAGGATCACATACCAGATTTGGTCATGTACTTTGTTGTGAGGGCACAACGAGAAAGGAAACTGTTCACCATTTCCACCTCTTCCCCTGCAGTTGTGCCGGCACCCTCCTGATTCCTACCACTCCAGGCAATCTAACAAATGTGTGAAACAAAGTTATTGGTTAGGGATGCACCAATCTCAGATTGGCCAAGATATAAATGATGCATTCCCATTATTAATAATTAAATTAAATAGCAATAGTAAATAGCATAATAAAGACAATACCTCACACTTAGTTGAATGGGCCTTGGCATGCATGACTGACAGGAACGGCCTCATTTGAAGAAGAGGGCTCAGTTCAGGCATAGAAACTGAAGTCTTCTGAAGATAGGGCCAGTACTTGCATGAGATGTCAGTGCAGTAGAAATGGATGTTTGTGGCTGCCTGAAGCTCCTTCTGCAGGAACAGGGGATATGCAAATATCTCCCCCCTGTACATGTTGAGACCCTTTAGTATCACCCCATGCCTGCAAACAGCTACCTCAAGACCCTCTTCGTCAAGTTTGCTTGCTCTTCTGGCTGTCTCCCTGGCAGCAGACCACTGACTAGCTCCACAGGTGCCTTTTCCTGCAGTCTGCATGAAAAAAAATAATTTATAATAGACCGCAAAAACAATGCATGTACACAGCAGGGCTACAAACTCTGAAACATTACTAACACTCTTCACTTTACTCCTGATCTCTTCAACAAAAGAGGATACGTCCGCATCTTTGGCAATGAAGATTCCATCAAAGTATGGTTCCTCTGACCTTAATGCAAGCAGAAAATATGCACAGTCAGTGACAGACACTATTTGTTCAGTAGGTTTTAGGTGGTGTGAAACAACTTAAGCCACACTGTTAGACCCTACCAGGCATTTTTACAGTAATATACTGGCAACACTGTTGCTAGCTAGTTACTGTAAGTAAATCTACAAAAGCTCTTACTGTGGTTTAAATGTTGATTATTTCTGAGACACCATTAGTGTTTTAGAGATTAAGACAGATTTTAATATTAATTTTGCCTGAATGTGCGCTCTAATCATCTTTTGGAAAAGGACACTAACACTAACACAAACTGTGACCTTTAAATATATTTTCTGTAAAATTATTATTATTGAAACTAACCGCTTTCTGATGTAACTTCTATCAACAGAAGAGCATAAAGCTACATTTTCACAACTCTCTTTTAACATAATTGCATTGACATGCATTATAAATCACTAATGCAACTACTGAAACAGAGAGAGAGAGAGAATTAAAATGCAAAAGACAACCAAGGCTCAAGAGTCCAACTAAAACATCACTATAATGGTGACTTAAAACATAATCAAACCACTGTGAACTAGAGCTAAACCACTGTTAATTCTCAATAAGATGCAATATGTTGATAGAAATTATGTCTGTAATAAGTGAGGACGTTAATGGTGTTTGTGTTTAATTCTCCTCTGGTGAGATCTTGACGGATTTAATGTGTTCATCTGTTATAAGATGATGTTCATCTAAGGCTGTGTGACTTAATAGATCCTTTTAATGGTGTATCTTCAAAAAAATACATTGTAGAAATTTACTGTAAAAGACCTACAGTAACAAGCTGCAGTGTAAGCTGTGCAGTAAAGCCATGTAGTGTGCACCTTGCATTACCCTTTAGAGTGTCAAAATCTGTACAGTTTTCTGTTGCCATCTGCAGAAACCGCAAGCATGTTGGGTGTACATGCTGGGCAGGTAAAGTGCTCCACATTTGCCATTTTCTCACACAGAAACTGGCAGAAAGTGTATTCCATGAAACTTCTCTGAAATACATCTCCATGTATTTTACCCTTCTGTAAATGTGCAAATAGTTATGAGAAAAATAAAATGAAACAGCCAATGGTATCTAATTAATGCAATCTTCATCCATACTGATCTTACCCTTCCAAACTGCTGAGTCCTCTGCTCTAACAGCCGCAAAAAGCCCTGTCTTGACAAACCCGGGGCAACGGTTTTCATCTCCTCAAATGTGCTGAACACATCAACTGAAAACAGCGTGTCAGAATTTACAGATGCTGGCCAATAACCACTTCTTATGAGGTCGCTTCTGTCAGGTGTCCATTGTGATAGACACATTCTGCACGCCAAACTGGGCAAGTACAAGTCATAACGACCTAAAAAGAATGTAACTTATCGTATGAATATCTTTTGACACATAACTGCAAAAACAAAAAATAAAGTCTAAAACCTACCTACCATTTATGCAAATCAGAATAGTTGCCCTGCCAGCAGATTCAGTAATGTTTGAAGGGCCACAGGTGCACAGCCGGTCAGGTCTCACTGTAGGCAACAGCCGAACTAAAAAGAAATTGCATTTTGAAAAGAGCTTAAAGGACTGTCTGATTGAGTTAAATGCTACAAAGACTAAGTTCACACACAAAAACTATTTCACCAAAATAATCAGAGCAGTACCTTGATTTTTCAATGTATATCTGCCATTTTCTTTCGCACAGCACATAGTTGGTGGAATGGGCCTGTAAAACCGATCGATGCAGGACTCTCTGTTATGGAGTGCCAGTTTTTTGTGGCAAATTAAATCACACTCCATACACAGCCACTCTTCCGGCATGCAGTCTCTGCAACGAATAATGGCAGGAGAAGAGCACTGACTGCATTTATTTTCCTTGACCACTCTGGAGAACAACAAGCAGTCCAGGTGGTAGGGCCTTGCTTTCTGCCACTCATCTTGGGCTGCAGACTGGCGCAAGCTCCATGATGATGATGTTGAAGGACCTTCTGAAGCTTCAACAGTTGTCGCCAGAATCTCCTTCAGTTTCTGCATCTCACTGTCTGTAAGTGGGACATAAAAAAAAGCTCCTCTGTGGTTCTGGAAAGACTAAATTATTGGTATACAATACAGTAAAGTAAAAAACAACACTTTCACACTGTTCATTTATTTAAAATATTGACAATAAGGAGTCATCCTACCAAGTAAGTTTTGAGACAAGTTCTGTTCCGTCACCATAGGTACCTCCTCATCTGGTTCACAAGGATTCAGGACTGAAAGATATTGTGATAAAGTCTCCCGTAATTAGATTTTGCAGTTTGGTGCAAGTAAATCAAACATGGTATTCTCGCAGCATGCAGGCAAAGAAAAATAACTACTGTAATGTTACTGCATCATGCATTGATGTGATGCTGAGACAAAGTTTGTCTGGAAAAATTACTAGCAAGGGGGCACTGGCACCCTGGAATGACAACAACAAAAAATGTGTAGGGATTGTAACAATCAATAGCAGGGATACATTTACAGATGATTCCTCTTCCACTGTGATAAATACACATCCCTAAGAGACTCACTGTAAAATCAAATACAGCAGATTATTCCTGAGTTCCAGTCACTCCATGAAAATAACAAATTAAAAATATTACTTGAAGGACCTACTTCCTCTTTGCTAGCACATCATATTTATAAATGCCACAAACTAAGATGTAAAGAGTGAACACATCTGCATTAGTAGAACCATTAATGTTTATATAAACATATACATGGATGTATTTTACATATATTTAGTTTTATTTATTTATGGATGTATATTATATGTATTTTTGTTTTGTTTTTTTATTCTGCTATGTACAGTGCTCTGGCAATATGTACCTATGTATGTCATGCCAATAAAGCAATATTAATTAAATTGATTTAACCAAGAAGACACAGACCAACCTAGCCTGGCTCCACCCACACCCATTCAAAATACAGGATACAGGCTAAGACCAACCTGTAGCTGAAGAACGCATACGCGTTTCTCCGCTTCTGCTCTTTCTTTTCAGCAGTGGACGCCCTTCACAGTCTCTCTCAATCCACCGAAATTTACTCTTGCGGTTAGAGGATGTTTTTTTCTCATCTTGCTTTTCCTTGCATGACAGAAAGTCAACATTATATGTAAACACAACACCCAACACAACATCAGTGGGTTTTCTCCCATTTTACTTACTGTATGAATCCCATTTATTTGCAAAATGAGCAGACTGCTGTATAACTAAATATACTCACTTTCATTTGAGCTAGAAGCAGATCTGCATGAAACATAGCATCCTCTGCTGCACCGATGTCCAGCTCAGCCATTTCAATTGCTAATTGATAAAACTCTGTTGGAAAAATAAGACATTGACTGAGTGACCAAAGAACACAATAAAAAGTTTTTTACAAGCAATTGGTAAATTTTCAAAACTCTTAGTACTAATATCACAACAGCTCATCAGAAGTGCACTTTTTTCAAACATTTAAGCATTTTTAATTGTGTTAGCACAATACACACAATCACAAAATATACTTTTCACTACACAAAATAAGTGTTTCATCTAAATAAATGTTTCATTCACAGTAACTGCCTTTCATTAATCTATTACTATCAAACCTTTCATTTGCATCTCTTTAGAGACTGCCACATTACAATAACTACACTATAACTGGTATAGTGATACCATTTACTGTATTGGGAGCAAACTCTTCTAGCATGAAACCTCATGGCAATTTCATAACTTTATAACACCTCTTGATAACACACCGAATGCTATTGGGAAAAAAAAATGCATTTTATGCCTATAATGTAATTTAGGTAAGTTAGTGTAAGTGTATTTTTAATGTGGCATCTGTAGCCTGAGTAACTGTAATTGTTTCAGCAACAAGGGTGATTTGAAACATACATATGCATTGTTTGCTACTGAATTAAATTATTGTTAAAAGTACTAAATTGAAATAAGATCATATTGTTGTGTTTCTGTTATTAAACCAAATGTTTTCAAACAATGATTATGTCAAATGAAAATATATACAACTAGAATGAAAGCATGAGATCAGGTGTTGAAAGAATGACTAGCTGGGTTACAAGTGTGATTAGTTTGGATTTTTGTACCAAGAGTTTAGAAAATGTACACCTTTCATGTACCAGGGTGTACCAAAATGGGAAAAAAAAAAAAAAAAAACTGTAAAGAAGGCAAATGGCAATATCTCTTATATAATTACATTGTTGTACAGATTAATGTCAACACGTCTTACCTGCTTGACGAGGTTCGAAGAAGAGGAAGTCGTGGCCGCAAGGGGCAGTGTTTAATGTCATCGTTAACGGGCATTAACGGGTATTTTCCCTGAACTTCCACAGCTGGAAAAACATGCAAGTTTCAAATTTGAGGGTATTAATTCTGTGAAATAGTTATTCCGTGTTTCCCCCCCGTTCTTTAAATTAAACTTTAGCAAACTGTGGTGACGTCACGTAATCACTTACATCCGGGTATTTTAAATCGTGTAGTTCTCACGTTTGGAGAGAGTTTGCACTACTAATGTATTTTACCCAACACAGCAACATTTTTCTTCTCTGAATTAAAAGTATAACAGTACAAATGCAGTAAACACATACTAATGTCTCCTAATCTGTAAGCACTAAGGTGGTACTGAACTTATTGTAATTGTTTCCTATAGTTGCTAAGCAACGGAACTAGGTTGCGTAATTAAAAGGTTGTGGTTAACATGATTTAACATCGATTTAATACATTGTTTTTAGCGAGGTGTCAAGCAGCTGGGAAAGCAAGAAAAGAAACGAAATCCAGCCTCTGGTTGCATGTTTGACTCATATGACAGTAAGGTTTTACTTCATTAAAACGTGACACTTACACGATTTTTTTCAGATCAGGGCAAATTAATAATTTTCACCTTGAAAATAATAATAAAAAAAAGTGGGGTGTACGTTTGTCTCCTTTCTTAACGTGGACTTGTATGCTCCCTGATCGTCAGTACAGCAATATTCCATTCTATCGGTCTAATAAGAAACAAAATAAGTCGTGGCTTTTAAGATTTTTACGGCTATTGCGTATCAACATCCGGGTATTTCTCCACGAAACATGTTAACACAAAACGTGTAAGTTTCACGTCTGAGGAGGTTAAACCGTGACAGCTACACGCCATTTTTTCCAAAGTGGACCAACGTGATATATATACAGATTTAAAGCTCCTGAATTTTTTAATTCAGACATTCTTTACAACTTCAGAGTATCTTAAGTAAGTGAACCTGCCAAACAGGACAACAGGGAGGTGCCAAAAGACCACATATCTATTGTTTGTATCTATTATAATAAAACATACAAATTAAAAATACAGCAAATACATTCTAAATCTGTTGAAGCTGATGCTCATATGTGCATAAACACCACTGAGCCTCACAAGATCCTTCTCTGTGGGTGAGCATCCATTATAAAACACTCACAGGACATTCATTTTGACAACTATGCAAATGTTTTGAAATTTCATGCAAAAATACTAGGGAGCAGAGCATATACGACTCTGTTAAACAAGAGCGTAATAACCCAGCAAACATTTCGACGTGTAAGGACCGTTGAAAAGACGTCCCTCCGACACGTCCCGTCATGGTTGAAAAATAGTTCCAAAATGAAAGTTGAACCGACGTCTTTGACGTTATCTGGACGTGAACTGCACGTCTTTTCTGGACGTCCCTGGACGTCTAAATGTGTCATCTTCTGCATGTCTATACTGTGTATTAATTTAATTTAATGTGTTAATATAATTTTAGTATATATGCCTACATATAAAATAGTCACACACCCATTCTGGAGGTTTAGACAACTTAACTTACTACAAGTTCTAAAATGGTCCAAAAACGGTCCAGTCAGACCTGAACGTCTACAAAACGTTTTAACCACGTGTAAATTACAAACAATAACACATTGTTTGTGGACTTAAGCAAGAAGTAGACCGTTCTAATTTACTACAACATACTTTGTGCATATAACATTTTTTAAATGTCTTCCATTTGTTAAACGGCTACTATACAAACATTAAAATAGAAATAGTATAATGTGGGTAATTCTGAGTGTGTAGCAAATTTCTCAAAGATTTACATTAATTTTAAGTAGACATTATTCAAACAAGAACATAACCAAAGTAAAGAATAAAAGTGAACACATATGTATATTTATAATCTTTATTTATTTACTATTATTTCAAAATGTTTACTATAGCACATTTCTGTAGCACAGCTCATTTCATAGCCACCACCCCCAGCTTATCCTGGAGCATGTTTTAGGTGTTCCGCCACTGCTGTGTCAATTTCGGAATCTGTGGCAGTTGGACTCCACCTCTTTAGAGCATATCTGAGGGAAGAGAGTATGAATATTTTAAATAAATTGGCAACATTTGAGTTAAATAACATGCACTTATTTTGAAAATGCCTTTATGGTTATACAACTACATTTAAAATACAATGGAACAAGACTTTTCAGTTTCATGAAAGAAGCATTAGTAACAAGTAAGCAATAAGTATTATATGTTATTTTAGTCTAGAATAATCTTATGAACAGGACATTTCTATTAAAGACAGGTGGTCTTTTAAATAAATAATAGACAAGGAACATGAGATTTTTTTTTTTTAATGTCATAAGGCCAACATTACCTTGAATTACATAGTACAAAGCTGTAGCTTTGAAAGGCTTTTTGTCATGTTGGCCACCACCCCTCATATTGAATTTGGCCATTAAGGCATTTGACATGACTCTGTGAAAGAAATGATTCAGTATTACTTCACTTCAGAAACATTTTAACATGCGGTCAATATTACAAATTAACAGTAGTGTGCATCATGGCAATGTTCAAATACTCTCACAACCATATCAATCCATCTATCATGTAACAAGTACTCTGAACTATGTCCTTTTCTATATCCAGAATTTTTGTGACAAGTAATGACTCATTCATTGCTTACACTGCTATTATACGGTGATGCCTTGTTTTCAGTCTGCCTAATTGAGTCAGTACTGACATCTTAAAACTTCAACACAAAAACAGGCATGTTTATAAGGAGATATAATAGTGTGTGACAATAAATCATGAACTTAAGTAAAATCAAAGGCTGAGTTTATTATTGTGGCAATCATATACATTGTTCCTGAAATATTATGCAGCAATACACACAAACTATGCAAGGTAAATACATACCTGTTCATGATTTGGTTAACGCAGTCCCTGACAGAAGATCCACCAACTCTGGACAGTTGCTGAACCTAAAAGTGACACCACAATCAAAATAATGTGATATGATATTATAAAAAGTACACAGTTCTCTGTGTGTCTGCTCGTATGTATGTATATACACAAATATAATACACCTATGCTTTGTTAAATTTGGAACTTACACAGATCCACTTCTTTTCATCATCTTTGATGTATTCTTCAAAGGATTTTAGGTCACTCTCTTAATCCAGTCTTTTAAAAGATGATGTAGACTTGCCAGGGTCCAGAATGGCAGATATTCGCTCAAGTTCATCTTTTAAACCAAACAGCATGAAAAAAGACCTTCCTTTGGAATCCTGAAAGAAAAATCAGCACATTAATATATACACACACCCTTCAAACAAGACTACTTAAACTCCAAAAGTGAACATGACACTTGCTGTCACATTTTGTGTTTACGCAGGGCATTAGGCTTGACTGTTTTTTTAGAACCTAAACCAGTCTTCATTGCCTGCTGATTTCGGTGAATATAGGGCTGCAAAAACTGAAGAGCAAGACTGAATTGACTGAGGTATCAATATTGCCATTTGATTTTTAGTTAACAGCAACTATTGAACCTCTAACAAAGAAACTCAGAACATTTACAGACTTTGCTTTACTGTTTTTTTTTTTTTTTTACTTTATGGCCAGTGTTTTAAATGTCACATATTCACATAACATTCCTTACTTGCAGTTGACATAGGGTAAGCGCTCCGTGAGGGTCTGGTGCCACCTATTTAAAAATGTAAATAAAAAAATTAATAAAATATATAAGTGTAAAATGTACATTAAATTTTGAATATGACAACCCCATGGCTGGAAAAGACTATTAACATACATACCCTCACTTCTGTGCTCTCTCCGCAATGCAGCTGTCAAGTAGCAACACAACATTAGGAAATGCTGTTATTAGAGTTTCAGGACCATTGTGTACATTATTGAAGGCAGTTTTAACAAGAATGTCTGCCAATGTCTGTCTGTCCAATTCTACATCATCAATTACTGTAGCCATATAATCATTAACGTTGAGTAAATCCAAGGCAGCCAACCCTGATCTTCGAAAGCCACTGCCCTGCTTGTTTTCTAACGATCCATGCCTTACATACTGCTGATTAGTAATGGATCAGTTGTCAATCAGAAGCTGGAAGGGCAGGGACAGCTGGAAAACAAGCAGGGCAGTGGTTCTCGAGGACCAGGGTTGGCTATACCTGTTCTATTCTATATTCAATTGTGAGTATTAAGGCTGCTGTGCATTGACAGACATTGTAGCCCCTATATTTTTAACTGTATGAATTCTGATTCTGAGAAATGTATGTATTTATACATTAGGCTGTGTTGTCATTAAGGTGTAATGTGTATAAAATAAGATGCAACAGCAAAGTTCTCACATACACTGGGGGGTCGTCTGGGACTGGGATGGCAATGATGAATTTGGGACTGGAGACAATACTATGTAGACATTACAATGAAAAGTGTAAAAAAAAAAAAATAAGAATTTGAATTTAGTTTATGAATCCTCTTTATGTGAATGACATGACACAAATTACAATACCTCATTCGGTTTTGGCACATGGCCTGGAAGAGGGTTCCTGAATTTTTCTGTCTGACAGATGGCTGTTCGTTATGTGACCCTACAAGACAAATCGCACCCTAATGTAAATTAATGAATCACAAAAGACATAAATACATGTTTTAAAAATTTCACAGAAGTTAATCTTTTGAAACATCTTCTAATGTTAATCTTACATTGTGGTTAGAGATTTTAACAGAGCAAACAGACCAAAACTGGCGAATGATCATCTGAAAGTTTACTTAAGGTCTGATGTACTACTTACAATGACAACGGGGTCGTGACCTGAATTGCACCCTTGGAGTGTCAATAAAGTGTCATTAACCATGTAATCTTTTGATTAGTACTACAACATCTTAAAAGTGTTACTTGGACATTCAAAATCATAACATATTCTTCAAATTTTTATAGATACTGTAGCTGGTATTACAAGGCAACACGGAGTAAACATTTATTCTGTAATTGACAGGACTGTGTTTGTCTCGCCCTGTAACAGGGAAAAAAAAGCTACTTTGTGGTCGTACACATTTAGATTGATAATTTTTTAAACATTAGCACTTACGCCTCAACACGTGTCCACGGGTCCACGAGTGTTGTTGATGTTAACCTCGACCTCCACTGGTGTCATGTTGTGCATCCACTGTTGGAAAAAATAAAAGTAATAGAAATAAAGGACCATTTTATCTATGGAATTTTGAAGATGTTTATAAAGAGCTTTGCAATCACTTTAAGTTATATACACATTACCACACTGTGAAAATTAAAAAAATAAAAAAAAGACATACTTCTGGGGGTAGCCGTTTCATGAGATGTGGGCCTTTGCCTCGGTCTTACTTGAAGATCCAGTAGGGTTTGAGTAAATTGTCCTTCATGGTAATATTAAAAAGAACATGTTAGTTTTAGAGAATTTCACTGTCAAATTGTACTATGAATATATACAGGGACATACATCTGGGGGTAGCCATTTCATGAGATGTGGTCCTTTGCCTCTGTCTTTGAAGATCCAGTGAGGTTGGATTAAATTGTCCTTTGTGGTAATATTACATATGATGTGTTAGTTTTGGAGCATTTCACTGTCCAATTTTACTATTAAACGTTCTAACAATAACATGCTTTTGTCCTATGAATCCACATAATGGAAAGAGGACCCTATTATCCAAAATGAAAGCTCACAAACAATATCTTACATCTAAACCTTGCATACCTGCTGAATGAAGTGATAAAATTACTTGTGCCATGGAAGGGGATATTAATTCCATAACTCAGTAATGATGATATAAAAATCAATTGAGAACTGTAGCACATTCACAGTAATTTTTGGTGGCATACCTGTTCTTTCCTCCTGGAAGTGTGACAGCCCAGCTGTTGATTAAAACATTAAAGAAGTGATGCTATTTGACCGTTATAGTGATTTGCAATTTGCAAATGACTTTAGATATCACATACTTGCTACTGGTGAAGGCGTGAATGTTGATAGGTTTGTACGTGCAGGTGTGATTTGAACATCCACTGAGAACATACAGAGAAACATAGATTAAGGTTCAATGACTATTAAAAGTAAACAGCAATTTTTTTAAAGCATGATTTCTTTTTTTAATATTACACAAAGCAGTCAAAAACTTACAACTTAACATAGTGTTGAACAAGTCAGGGTCGGGCACGTTGCATCTAAATGTGTTGGGCACACAATTTTACCTTTATCACATACAAGGACATATGACAAATTAGAATATTAACAAATTTATATAAATGTTTAACCCATATCTAAACTGTTTACTGTAAAAATTAAGCAATCAGAAACCTATTTTTTTTTTCTGTGGTACTTAAGGAATTAGATTTTTATATAAGCACCATAAAGGAGATTACAAACAAAAAAGCTATACAATCTGTGTATTTCTTCGGTACTTTTAAGTTATTGTGAATTAGGAAGTCCTTTCATTTCATTGTGTTATTTTATGCAAACATTTTGTGTATACCCTTGACACTTTAGATATGTATTTGTTGTTCAAGCATTAATTTAAAAACAAACTTTTAGCATACTAGCTAATTTTAGCCAAACTCAAACTACGTTTCAGTTGACAATGTGCGCATTATTTCTTCATTTTCCTTCGTGTCAAACAAGTACAACTCGACCACATTAATAAAATACTACAAAATGTACTTACCCACCAGTAGATTTTAGTAGAATAATTTGTAAAGCCTTACAACACACCGATGCGCTTTCCTTGTGTTTATGGAAAGAAAAACGTTAAGGCTTTCTCGCGAGATAATGTATTGTATTGCGAGATAATCTATCCCATCGCGAGATAATCTATCCTATCGCGAGATAATCTATCCCATCGCGAGATAATCTATCCTATCGCGAGATAATCTATCCCACCGCGAGATTTGTTGCAACATCTTGGCAGCACAGTTTTGGTAATCTTCACCCAGACTTCAAATGTTGACCAGAGATATCTGTTTTATATGTATATGCATAAACTTAAAATAATAAAATCGTATTGAAATTTATGGAAAACGGGTAGAATTATAACTAAAATTCAGTGGCTTTGCAATCACTTAACCATATGGCACATATTAATTAAACAAGATAGAAATACCAAATTACGTTTATTTCATTACGATTTCCTGTTTTTATTTACTAATTTACTTATTTCTTTATTTATTTTGAATGGGTAATGCTTGACTAGACGTGGTCGTCTTAAAACTACTTGGGGCACTTAAATAAAGTATTACAGTAATAATCAAGGTGTAAGCACAATTGCTTTTGCATATTTCATACTGATTTCATACAGGGTCATGATGGACTATAAATGCACGTGTAAAGGACGTCACCTTGTGGACGTCCTCTCACAACTGGTTCACAACAGTGTATGTATTGCACTACACGGAGCTAAAACTTAAAGTAATAATTATATATGCAACCCCAGAGAACTTTATGCATGTACAAACGTATCTGAATGCATTTTTAGGCAGAGTTCTGTGTTACATATTTTTACGGATTTATGCCGTCCTACCGCGACTATTTTTGGCCAGGGACACGACGTTGCCGTCGGACCAATGTTAGCTGGGAAATTGCGCACGTTCGTTACTATTACTCTGATCGTCTTAACCTTTACATTAGCGTGACGGTTTGTTTCATGCAGCCAAGAAGTGAATTAGAGACCTGTGTGAGTACCGCAACAGAATGCGGTGCAAAACTTAATGGACGAGTGCGGGTGCGGTCGGGATGCGGGAGAATAAAATGATTCGCAAGAATCGCAAAATAGAAATATCTAAACATAAAACATAAAATAAATAAAAAAAAAAACATATAAATTGTTATTCATCTATTGCACTAAAGCAACAAAAACAACTAATATAACATAAAAATGTTTAACAAGCGCAAGAATAGGCCGTTTCGATTTAAAACACGTATTTGCAGCTTGAGCAATGCAGCCATCTGTTGATTTCTGGAATGCATTTGCCAGTCAGACGTGTTTAAGTTAGAATCCACTTAATCTAGAATCTATCCACTGCTTATAAGTTTTTGCACAGTGCTGAATGTTGCGTGCTTGGGAATTCTCTCATGACAACACACGAAGTGTAGACATTGTGGAAGATTCATTGTGCATATATTCATTGTGTTTTTCAAATATGATCTTTCATGTAGTGTTTCATGTAGCTGTATGTGAACATAAACTATCTGCAAAGTTTTGAAGCCGACAGTGCACGATACATAAAGTTATTGTCTATCAAAAAAAAAAAAAAAAAAAAAAAGAGTCGGCTCACATTTGCCTGAACGAGTTGTCAGCCATTCGAATCTTTTTCTGTTATGGCCACACGTCACGAAGTAACATATTTGCATAATGTCCGCCCACGTTCTACGTCGCGAACAACTTGCCCGCCCACAAAAAGTCAAATTTCCATGTGGTTTGGGTCACATGGAAATTTACACGTACATTATACAGAAGACGCTGTATCCTACACTGAGTAAAACTGTTTTATATTCGCTTCCAAAAGATGATGAATCTACAAAGATTGTATTTTCTAGCGATCGTTCAAAATACGTACTTGTGTATGTTATGTTGTGTAACAACCCTGCACATGTCATGCTAACCAGCTAATTCATGCTTCTGTAGTTCAGCTGTGGACCCACTGTAGTCTGACAATTTGTGATTGATGCAGCTTGACTGTCTGTCTGTCTTATTAGTTGGAGTAATGTGCTATGAAACCAGGCATGAAAATCCCTCACCTTTCGGCGAAATTCGCCGTTTTGAAGCCAAAACAGCCCCAGCAAACATTTGGACGTGTAAGGACCGTTGAAAAGACGTCCCTCCGACACGTCCCGTCATGGTTGAAAAATAGCTCCACAATGAAAGTTGAATCGATGTCTTTGACGTTATTTGGACGTGAATTGCACGTCTTTTTCTGTGCGTCCCTGGACGTCTAAATGTGTCTTCTTCTGTATCTCTATACTATGTGTTAATTTAATGTGTTAATATAATTTTAGTATATAAGCCTGTATATAAAATAGTCACACACCCATTCTGTAACATCGTGAAAAGGCAATCAGTAATGTTTAGACACCTTAACTTACTACAAGTTCAAAAACGGTCCAAAGTCGGTCCAGTCGGACCTGAACGTCTACAAAACGTTTTAACCACGTGTACATTACAAACAATAAAACATTTTGTGGACTTAAGCAAGAATTAGACCGTTCTAATTTACTACAACATATTTTGTGCATATTAAATTTTTTTCAAGGTCTTCCATTTGTGAAACAGCTACTATTTAAACATGAAAATAGAAATAGTATAATGTAGTTAATTGTAAGCATGCACCAATTTTCTCAAAGCTTTACATTAAATTTAAGTAGCCATTATTCAAACAAGAACATATGGTAACGGATAAAAGTGAACACATATGTATATTTATAATCTTTTATTTATTTATCATTATTCCAAAATGTTTACTTTCATTTTGTTGCTCCACAAGCACTTGCTCTTCCAGAAGCATTATTATTGTGGCAGTACTCAATTTTTTAAATTGAAACAGTTTTGCATTAATTTTAAACAGCTATAAATCAAACAAGTACAAAACAAAAATACTGGATTAATGTAAACACACATGTAAATGTCTCTCAAAACAGCTTATTTCTTATAACCACCGCCCCCTCTTCCTGGAGCGTGTTTTAGGTGTTCCGCCATTGATGCATCAATTTCGGAGTCTGTGGCAGTTGGACTCCACCTCTTCAGAGCATCTGAGGGAAGAGAGCATGAATATTTTAAGATATTTAAGAAACAAAGTGGCAAAATTGAGTTAAATGGCATGCACTTATTTTGAAAATGCCTTTAAGGTTATACAAATACATTTAAAATACAGTGGAACAAGACTTTTTCCGTTTCATGAAAGAAGCATTAGTAACAAGTAAACAATAAGTATTATATGTTATTTTAGTCTAGAATAATCTTATGTCAATAAAAGATTTTCTGCATTAGATGTGTGCTAGAGTACATAAAAAACAGCATTAGTCCACTGCCTCTTCAATATCTCTATGGTGCTCTTGAAATAAAGTAGATGTGTAACTGTGTGAACGTGAACAGGACATTTCTGATAAAGACAGGTGCTCTTTTAAATAAATAACGGACAAGGAACATGACATTTTTTTTTTTAAATGTCATAAGGCCAAAATTACCTTAAATTACATAGTACAAAGCTGTAGCTTTGAAAAACTTTGAAAGTTGGCCACCACCGCTCATACTGCATTTGGCCATTAGGCATTTGACATGACTCTGTGAAAAAAATGATTCAGTATTACTTCACTTCATGAACATTTTAACATATGGTCAATATTACAAATTAACAGTAGTGTGCATCATGGCAATGTTAAAATACGAGAGCCACTGACCTGCTTGTTTTCCAACTATCCATGCCTTACTTACTGCTGATTAGTAATGGATCAGGTGTGTTGTCAATCAGAAGCTGGAAGGGCAGGGACAGCTGGAAAACAAGCAGGGCAGTGGCTCTCGAGGACCAGGGTTGGCTATAAGTAAGAGTAAAGTAATAAGGCTGCTGTGCAATTTTACTGCATTAGTTACTGTCAAATTAGCTGGCTGTACTTTAGCTCTTGTTGAGCAATGACAGACATTGTAGCCTCTATATTTTTAACTGTATGAATTCTGATTCAGAGAAATGTATGTATTTATACATTAGGCTGTGTTGGTATTAAGGTATAATGTGTATAAAATAAGATGCAACAGCAAAGTTCTCACATACACTGGGGGGTCCTCTGGGACTGGGATGGCAATGAAGCATTTGGGATTGGAGACAATACTATATAGACATTAAAAAGAAAAGTGTGAAAAGAAGAATTTGAACGCAGTTACATTTTTTTTTTAAAAAAAGGACATCCTCTTTATGTGAATGACATGACAAATTGCAATACCTTGTTCGGTTGTGGCACATGGCCTGACAGATGGCTGTTCGTTATGTGACCCTGCAAGACAAATCGCACTCTAATGTAAATTAATGAAGCACAAAAGACATAAAAATGTGTTTAAAAATTTCACAGAAGTTAGTCTTTTGAAACGTCTTGTAATGTTAATCTTACATTGTGGTTAGAGACTTTAACAGAGCAAATCTGAGCCAGAGCAAACTGCCTACCAAAACTGTTTCTACTGCCCAGTGTTTGTTTTCTCTACAATGACGAGGGGAACGATCATCTGAAAGTTTACTTAAGGTCTGATGTACTACTTACAATGACAATGGAGTCGTGACCTGAACTGCACCCTTGGAGTGTCAATAAAGTGTCATTAACCATGTAATCTTTTGATTAGTACTACAACATCTTAGAAGTGTCACTTGGACATTCAAAATCATAACATATTCTTCAAATTTTTCTAGATGCTGTAGCTGTTATTTCAGGGCAACATGGAGTTCTTTTAACATTTATTCTGTAATTGACAGGACTGCGTTTGTCTTGCCCTGTAACACGGCAAAAAAGCAACTTCGTGGTTGTACACATTCGGATCATTAATTTTTTTTAAACATTAGCACTTACACCTCAACATGTATCCACGGGTCCATGAGTGTTGTTGACGTTGATGGTGTCATGTTGTGCATCCACTGTTGGAAAAAATAGAAGCAATGGAAATAAAGGACCACTTTATGGAATTTTGAAGATGTTTATAAAGAGCTTTGCAATCCTTTAAAGTTATATACACATTACCACACTGAAAATTAAAAGAAATTAGTAAACAATGTGTTATCTCCTAAGTTTATCTGAAATATTAGCTGGAGTAAAGTTTGGGTATTACCTAACAAATATCTCATTACAAACAAAATAAAATAAAATAAATTTCAATTAAGATAATGCACAAATTTTACCCTGATAAGCATTTGTAAACAGATTTATTGAAAATATAGATGTAAATTGTTCATTATGTACATTATACCCAGAAACGGTACCTCATATTTTCTGGCAGTTTCCAGACCACATCACCAGCACAACACTCAGGCCAAACATCGTCCTAACATCAGAGAGTACAAAGCAAGTGGTGTTACTGGAACTCACAGTCCCCTGGGAAGACAGGATTGAGGAAGCTTTTGAGCGGAAAAAGGCGAAGTATCTGGAACTGGTGGAGGACTGCAGGCGGAAGGGGTGGAGGTGCTCAAGAAAGGAAAGCCACCAGAAACATCTGCGAGGCAGCGGAGAAAGCCTCTAGGTGGCTGTGGATTAAAAGGGGCGACGTATGGCTTAGTGCGCTGCTTGGACACAAGTCGGGGTCTGATCATCCCCGGCTGGGTCGCCCAGGTGAGGGTGTCTGATGATCTAAGACCCGAAACACCCTGTGACCCTGGGTTCATCACTGAGGATGTGTCCAAGCTGCACCACTTAGGTGTTTCTTATAACTATCTTTCTGGCACAGCCAGTGACATCCAGGAAAGGCTGGATGACGACTACGAACAGTGTAGTGACGGCTGGAGAGACAGTGGACAGCTCAGAGAGACGGCAATCGGGGCAGCGAGGGTTAGCACCCCAAGCTGCAGCTCCCGTGAGGGGTGCACCCAACTAAGCTACAGAAAGCCCTAATGAAAGATACCCCCAGGGGTGCCCGAGAGGGGGGGAGGATGAGCACCCCACATGGACAGACCTTTTGGTGCAGAACATGAGCAACGGATTAACGACAATGAGAGTAACCTGTATGTGTGGCAAAAGCTGCAAGAACCTGAAAGGTCTGAAGATCCATCAGACGAAGATGGGCTGTATGAGGAGGGAGCAAGCTGAACAACGCACAGAGGCAGTGCAAAGCATGGCCCCTGGTGAGACGGAGGAGGAGCAGGACCCGGAGTCAACCCACAGTGTTCAGAACTTCCAAGCTCAGCGTGCTCCACCCAACAATCCATCCGAACATCGCAGGGTCTTGTGGCCAGCGGCACACAAGGAGACTGAGTGGCGCCAGTTCGACGAAGATGTAGATGGCGCCTTGGAAGCATCATCGAAAGGGAGTGTGGACCAGCAGCTCCAAACGATGTGCACCTTCATCATCTGCATCGGTGCTGAGCGGTTTGGTATCAAACAGCCAAAGGCCAAGACCATAGCTAGACCCAACAGGCGAGAGAACAAGATCACTGCACTCAGGAGAGACTTGAAGTCCTTGAAACAACGTTTTAAGAAGGCGAGCAAGGAAGAAAA
This sequence comes from Labeo rohita, assembly GCF_022985175.1. Lineage (NCBI taxonomy): Eukaryota > Metazoa > Chordata > Actinopteri > Cypriniformes > Cyprinidae > Labeo > Labeo rohita. The sequence continues at coordinate 667,537 of NW_026129700.1, read as the reverse complement.
GCCCGCCCTGGCTGAGCTCCGGGACATCTTCAGGAAAAAGCTCATCTCCCTACGTCGTGCTGAGTGGCACAGGAGGAAGGGTAGAGAGAGGGCCCGCAAGCGCACTGCCTTCGTAGCTAACCCTTTTGGGTTTACAAAGAAGCTGCTTGGGCAGAAGCGGAGTGGGACCCTCATGTGCACAGAAGACGACATCAGCCGCCATCTCTCTGAAACATACAGCAACCGGCTGAGGGAGGAAGACCTGGGCCCCTGCAGAGAACTAATTTCACCACCACTACCATCCAGCCAATTTAACACCAAAGAGCCAACGCTAGCAGAGGTCAAGGGAGAGTTGAGGACAAATTCCGCTTCTACATGAACGGTCTCCAAATACCATCATTGACGGAGAAGCCGGTGAAGAGCTTGGGGAAGCTCTTTGACGTGACTTTGAGAGACACAGTAGCAATCCAGGCCATGCATGCAGAGCTGAAAACTTGGCTTGCAGCAGTGGACAGGTCAGGCCTCCCCGGGAAATTTAAAGCATGGATATATCAGCATGGCATTCTGCCAAGGCTTTTGTGGCCACTGTTGATGTACCAGGTCCCAATAACAACGGTGGAGACCCTGGAGAGAAACATCAGCCAGTTCCTGCGCAGGTGGCTGGGTCTGCCGAAGAGCCTGAGCTGTATCGCCCTGTATGGGCACACCAACAAGCTCCAGCTCCTGTTCTCAGGCCTCACAGAGGAATTTAAAGTAACAAGAGCCAGGGAGGTGTTACTGTACAGAGACTCATCCGACACCAGAGTCTCCTCTGCAGGCATAGAGGTCAGGACTGGAAGGAAGTGGAGGGCGCAGGAGGCAGTCCAGCTGGCAGAGGCAAGGTTGCGGCATGGTGTGCTAGTAGGGTCTGTGGCGGTTGGGCGAGCAGGACTCGGCTGCCATAAAACGCCGCGCTATGACAGAGCGCAGGGGAGGGTTAGACAGCAGATGATTCAGGGCGAGGTCCGAGCAGAGGTGGAAGAGGAGCGGCGCAGTAAAACGGTGGCTATGCGTCAGCAGGGAGCTTGGACCAATTGGGAACATGCACTGACTCGGAAAATCACCTGGTCAGAACTTTGGAGGTCAGAGCCAGCAAGACTCAAGTTTCTGATCCAGTCAGTGTATGATGTCCTACCGAGCCCAGCCAATTTGCATTGCTGGGGGCTAGCGGAAGCACCATCCTGTCCTCTGTGCCCTGCAAGAGGGTCGCTGGAGCACATCTTGAGCTGCTGCCCGAAAGCACTGGGAAAGGGGAGGTACCGATGGCGCCATGACCAGGTGCTGAAGGCAGTAGCTGATACCATCTGTGCTGGAATCCAGCAAATCAAGCACCAGCCCCTAGCAAGGCCATACAATGTTTTCGTTAGGGCCGGGGAGAAGCCTCAGTCACATCCAAAGGTCCCAGCTGATCTGCTATCCACAGCAGGTGACTGGCAGCTGAAGGTGGACCTGGGGAGGCAACTGAAGTTTCCAGACCACATCACCAGCACAACACTCAGGCCAGACATGGTCCTAACATCAGAGAGTACAAAGCAAGTGGTGTTACTGGAACTCACAGTCCCCTGGGAAGACAGGATTGAGGAAGCTTTTGAGCGGAAAAAAGGCGAAGTATCTGGAACTGGTGGAGGACTGCAGGCGGAAGGGGTGGAGGGCCCGCTGTGAGCCAATTGAGGTTGGCTGCAGAGGATTCCCAGGACAGAGCCTGCACAGATCACTCAGGCTGCTTGGAATCAGAGGTGCTCAAGAAAGGAAAGCCACCAGAAACATCTGCGAGGCAGCAGAGAAAGCCTCTAGGTGGCTGTGGATTAAAAGGGGTGACGTATGGCTTAGTGCGCTGCTTGGACACAAGTCGGGGTCTGATCATCCCCGGCTGGGTCGCCCAGGTGAGGGTGTCTGATGATCTAAGACCCGAAACACCCTGTGACCCTGGGTTCATCACTGAGGATGTGTCCAAGCTGCACCACTTAGGTGTTTCTTATAACTTCTGGCACTGTCAATATACAAAGAGGTTACAGTGGGAGGTTTCTGGATTTATAAATGACAAAGTGGTGTGTAACTTTCTTTTACTATACGAACATGTAATATGTGACTCAGCCGTCGAAAAATGAGGCTTACATTATCAATCACTTGATTAATTTACTTATTTACTTACTAATCGTTGCAAAATTCAGCAATTAGAAAACTTTTTTTTTTTTTCTGTGGCACTTAAGGAATTAGATATTTATAAGAGGACCATAAAGGAGATTACAAACAAAAAAGCTATAAAATTGATGTATTTATTAGGTACTTTTAAGTTATTGTGGATTAGGAAGTCCTTTCATTTCATTGTTATTCTATACAAACATTTTGTGCATACCCTTGGCACTTTAGTTATGTATTTGTTGTTCAAGCATTATTTAAAAAAAAAAAACTTTTAGCACACTAGCTAATTTTAGCCAAACTCAAACTACGTTTCAGTTGACAATGTGCGCATTGTTTCTTCCTTTTCCTTCGTGTCAAACAAGTACAACTCGACCACATTAATAAAAAACTACAAAATGTAGTTACCCACCAGTAGATTTTTTAATAATTCGTAAAGCTTTGCAACACAACAACGCACTCTCCTCCTGGTTATGGAAAGATAAAAACGTGTTAAAGCTTTCTTGCGAGATAATCTATCCTATCGCGAGATTTGTTACAACATCTTGGCAGCACAGTTTTGGCAATCTACACCCAACTCAGACTTCAAATGGTGACTGGAGATATTTGTTTTATATGTATATGCATAAACTTAAAATAATAAAATCGTATTGCAATTTAAGGAAAACGGGCAGAATTATGACTAAAATTCAGTGGCTTTGCAATCACTTAATCACACAGCACTTTGTGAATATTCATTAAACAAGATGTAAATACAAATTACTTGTATTTCATTACCATTTCCTGTTTTTATTTATTTATTTACTTATTTATTTATTTTTAATGGGTAATGCTTGACTAGACCAGGTGGTCTATTCACAGCCTCTTAAAACTACTTGGGGCACTTAAATAAATTATTACAGTAATAATCAAGGTGTAAGCACAATTGCTTTAGCATATTTCATACTGATTTCATATAGGGTCATGATGGACTATAAATGCACGTGTAAAGGACGTCACCTTGTGGACGTCCATCTCACAGCTGGTTCACAACAGTGTATATACTGAACTACACGAAGCTAAAACTTAAAAGTAACAATTATACATGCAACCCCAGAGAACTGCAGATATGTACAAACGTATCTGAATGCATTTTTAGGAAGTATTATGTGTTACATATTTGTACGGATTTATGCCGTCCTACCGCGACTATTTTTGGCCAGGGACACGACGTTGCCATCGGACCAATGTTAGCTGGGAGGTGACCCACGTGAATCGTGTAGATCCGATGAGAAATTATTTTTGAGGGGGTGGGGGAGGGGTCTTGGATGGTATTTATTGATTAATTAAAACTTAATATAAAGTGGATTTGAGCCATTTCAAATCGTGAAAGCTGAGCGTCCCGCGTTCGTAGACCATGCGCGCCATCCACTGACATCCAGGGCGCCATTTCTTCCTGCGGGACAATCCGCGTGGGAGAAGACGACAGGGGAGAGATCCACAATTTAATTTCGTGGTGTGTATTTGTCACCAAAGGCTTAGTCGCCGTTCACATGCAGCGCGTTTTGCGCGCGCAAGCTATTTATTTTCAATGGAGCCGCGCAGTTTAAAATCCAAAGCAGAAATGTTTGTGTAACTGACAGCGCCTTCATGGTTGCCTAGTAACAGCAGACGCTACAGAAGCGCGAGCGCCCAAGCGCTTTGAAATTGGTGGAGGAAGCGACGCGCCTCGCGTTTTCCACGCGTTTTTAGACGCTTCATGTGAACGTACCCTTAAGAGAGTAAGTTACATTTAATGCTAAAGTATCGTTAACACTAATACAAACATTATTTTTGCAGTATGAGTGTGTTAGGGCAGAACGATGCAGCTCTATTTCATATGTCTTTAGACAAATGTCAGTACAGTATTTTTTCAGAACCTGTGCTTGGCTTATTATTCCATTCAACTTATTTGGCTACTGTAAAATTGGCAAAGGGAAACTTTTATCAAACATGTTTTTTTTCTGGCATGCTCTGTCTGCAATAGCAAATAGCATTTGTGGTTGATGGTATGTTTTCGATAATGGTAGAAAACACTTATTAGGTTGATTTCTTTGCCCAAAAAAAAAAAAAAAAAACTGGCTGTCAATCATGATGGAAGAATAAATAAGTTAAGTTACAGCATGTCCCCTAATGAGGCCATAATATTTATTCTGTGGGAGTCCCCCCACCTCCCGGCCTCATCAGAGGCCACATCACCCCTCGAGCACCCTTCTCACCTTTTTCACCCCTGACCCATTTTCATGCCTGTATGAAACCCATCCCTTTCAATTTCTTCCGCCCTGCGAGGACGGCTTGTTTCTGCCTCGACCAAAGCGCACGTGCAGCTGAGCGCGAAAGGCACGCTCGCCGCGGACAAAGTCCAAATGAGTTGTTCAAATGAACTTTTGCCGCTGCGCTCTGAAGGGCTGCACTGAACCCAACGGCCAGCGCAGCACTTTCCCAAATAAGATCTGATAAGCCAAAACTTAAGACACTCGTAATTTATGTTTACGTAATTTATGTTTACATTTATGTATTTAGCAGGACCTTTTATCACACAATCTTACATTAGAGGAACATAGCAATTTGTTGCAGAACAAACAATATTCAGAGTGAACAAAGACAGATGTAAAAATGCTTGAAATTGACGAAAAAACGCTGGGTTGTTTTTTCAACCCAAATGCTGAGTTGAGACCGCTGGGTAAGAACGTTCGGTTAATTTAACCCAATTTTGGGTTAAAACTGGTCTTAATTTGTAAAAACGCGGACTCGAGAGAGAGCAAGCACGTCCTGTCCACCGTAAGTCAAAAAGTGCGAGAAACGGCCATTTTCTCAGTGTCTGCAGATGGAAGCGAGTGAAGGACGATTTTCGGTAAGTAAGGATTAAAAATGTAAAGTCATCATTCATTATGTGTGTCCGGGAGTATTTTGAGACTTAATGGAACGCGGGAAAAGTCGGAAAAGAGCTTTTATTGTAAAATACGATGACGCGGTTTTTGCCTCCCAGCAAGCAATTTTTGGTCTAAAAAACGTCTATTAGCTGTTGAAACACAGCCCAGACGTCTAGGCTAAAATAAGGTTGTCATTGGGCTGTCAGTGAAAATTTAATAGACGTCTAAACATAGCCCAATAATAGACTAGACATCATTTAGACCACTATTAAACGAATACATCTGAATGTCTAATAGACATTGAATCTGCGTCTAGGCTAAAACAAGACTGAATTTGGGCTGTCAGTGAAAATCTAATAGACGTCTAACCATAGCCCAATAATAGACTAGTCATCAAATAGACAGCTAATGAATGCCTACATATATACATCTAAAACACAACAAAATGGTCATCCATCCAAACAAACTATACAGCTTTTATTAAGAAAAATAACATTAACAACTTAAGAAAATACAAAATGATAAAAATGCAAAAGAATTAATGACAAAATAAAATATAAATGCATTACACTCCCTTTTATTATGATAAAAATTTAACAACTTAAGATAATAATAATAATAATAATAATGATAATATATATATATATATATATATATATATATATAATACCTTATGATATTTAAAAGAAATAAATAGTACAAATCAAGAGCATGTTATCACACTTAACATTAAAACATTGTGGATAAATGACAACGTAAAAAAAAAATAGATTAAAAAAAGATTAATCAATTTGTTGGTTTACTTATTTTAACAAATAAAACAACCAATAGTGAACTCAAAGGAAATTGTTTTTTTTTTTTTTCTTGTATAAAATGTTTTCCAACTGCATTCCTCAAGTACAACTCAAGTACAAGTTGGTCATCACTGCATCTGCAAAATAAGAAAAAAACAAATAGCATAAGAAAAGCTTTTTGAGAGAGAACTGAGAGAGAAAGCTCTGAACATGAGGGAATTTTTAAAACCCTAAAACAGAATACAGATTGAGGTGGTTAACAATTGCGGACAAAGTTCACTGACATTTTAAAATCACCAGTAAAGGAATTATTTTTTACATTTCTGATTTGCGCTGTAAATTATTAAGTATTGACACCACAATGTTTGATTAATGTGGCACACTTTGAAGACTTTACCTTTCCAGCTTCCTTCTGGCACTGTCTTTGAGATTTCTTCATTCAATTCTGCACAACTTTGACAGCTGAATAACACATCCCAATGTCAGGCAGGTAGTATTATATGCGTCAGTGTAAAAGAGTTCAAAATTGTCTGGCACAACTAATTTTATATCAACACAGTGATAGCTGCTGTATCTAAAATGTAACCCAGTACACACATTAACCTTAAATGTACATGGAATAATTATTCACCCCTACCATTTTTATTACATTATGTCTTCTGATTGTACCGGTTAGGTTTTAATGCTGCATTGCACATCTTAGCTATTTGTACTATTTTAATACCGGTGCAAACTTTTTATAATTGAACATTTTATATTGCAATTTGAAATAATTTGTATTTTTGAGCTTTAGTGTCAATTTGAAAGTTTCAAACTAAATCTTACTGTACTTGTACAATAACAAAGATACTCTATTCAATTAGCTCATGCTTTCTCTGTATGTAACAAGCCATTGTTCAGTCATAAATTCAATATAACAGTTAAAATAAATGACTGAATTTGTCAAAGATGAGAGCTCTAGTGAGGAAATGTTTTTTTTTTTTTGTTTGTTTGTTTTTGTTTTGTTTTTTTAACACCATTGCTGCCCAGATCTCCTCTTTTTCCAACAGCTTTTCCAGATGTAGAAACTCCTCCTCAATTTGCCCAGTTTTTCTGAATGTGTGTTCACTGTATAAATTAATATAGATTAATCAAAGCTGTTTGTTCTGTTGTTTGCTGTTTTAAAATCGCGTGAGTTTGTAAACACACACAAATGAACTTTCACTCTATTATCTATTAAATTCAATTAATCCTCTGATCACACGCATGCTGTACCGTGGGGCCAAGTCCATAGGGATCACTATCATCTATGATCTGCTCCCTTCACTAAAATGTCACGGTTCCTACACATGATAACAAATAAAGTACAGATCAACAATGAACACATATACTTACCAAGACCAAGCGGGAAAGTCCTTTATCGTTTGTTGTTTGCCCGTTGATTTCCCACAGGTAAACTTGTTCTCTCGTGTAAAAACAAAATTCAAAACGGCGGAATTATCGCGGGATCTTGCAACAGTGATCTCTACTAACTTTCAAGTCTCGCGTTGCCAGTAGTCCTGTCTCAGTAGGGGGACAATTGCCATCTAGCGGTTGGGAATTGTTATTGCATATTTAATTATAAATTGAAAAAAAGTCAAATTATGTTGTATAATGTGTATGAATGTTACACTTTTTGGTGCGTGTGGGATGCATGACATCATATTATTAAATGCAATTAAACTTTTGAAACATTTAAATTAGCATTATTTTGGCATAATTAATAATGCATTATTTAATAATGCTATAAAATAATGAAATAAAATATTAAAAATTTAAGACTATTTCGGCCATGCTCATTGCTGGTCTGGCTATAGCCAATCTGTTAAAATTAGACACTGATTGCCTCGATTTCACCGGTTGGGCTAAAAGCAGACTACACATAGCCCATCCAACTCAGAGCTAAAACGTGGCTACATATATATCATGTCATGAAATGACACTGACATCTTAGTAGATATTATTGACACCGCAAACATGATGGTATATCAACTATCTCCTGCGCTGCTTGAACAAAAACTACAATCAGTCAGATTTGACTATGAGTGGGCTACAAATATCCGGTCTGACTACGAGCTAAATCTCGGCTACAAACAGGCTACACATAGAACATGTCAAAGAAATGAAACCAAACACATTGTAAATGCTGTTCACTTTGCTTACGTGATGGAATATAATACATCTTACAAGTTATTTTGCCAAAACAATGACATGTATCCAAATTCAAGGTTTTTGGGCTAGAAGGGGGTCACACACAGCCGGGCTATATCGGGTCTATAGTGAATCGAGACGGTGAAATGACGGCTATTGCTTGCTGGGCTCAGAAATAGTCCTAACGGCCTCTTCTACTGAACGGAAGAGATAGCTTTAATACAACGTCTGTGAGTTTCATATGTGATATATTTACACAAGATTTAGGTGTTAATAGGATTGTTAACAGATTTACATGTTAATTCGTAAACTTTTTTTCCGCGATTAAACTTAAAGTAGTTTTCCTAAAGAAAACGGTGTCGTGTAATGAATACGAGCCTAATTATTTTAAGGCTGATTAAGTTTTAATTATTAAAAGTAATGTTTTGCATGTAATATTTCAGACTTGTTGAGCTTTGAGTCTTCATTGTGCCCGCGCCGGGAGTTAACGGCACAGAAGACCGCGTGTGAGAGGAGACGATCGGCTCGACTTCTTCAGAAGAGAGGCAAAGACGGTATAAGGCAAGTAGAGGTTGTAATTTCTATATTATCATTTTTTTTTTTTTACTATTGTTAAAAGAATGTTTGCTTTTTTGTAGATGTTGAAAGCCAGAGACATATGAGAGCTTCATTCTTTCAGAATTAATGTGAGTTATTTTTAGAAAATACATGTTTCTGTTGTCTTCTGCCTGTTTTCTTCACATTTTGATGCAACAACAGTATGATGACTTGTTCACATTTTATTTAAACCATTGATGCCCGTTTTTTGCAGAACTCAAACCAACTTTGGGGCTAACACCACATGCACCTACTTGTGTGAGGAGGCGATTTTTCTGAGCTTTAGAAAAGAGGGAAAGGCGATTTAAGGCAAGTAAACGTAATAATTTAATGTTATCTTTTATTTGATTTATTTATTTATTTGTCTAAGAGTAAAAATATATTTTATGTAGATGTTCAAAGCCAGTGACAGAATAGATTCATTCTTTTTTGATTGATATGAGCTATTTGTAGAAAATAGATGTTTCCATTGTCTTCTGCGTGTTTACTTAATATTTTGATGCAAAAATAGTATGATTACTTGTGCACATTTTAATTAAATAATTGATGTGCGTGTTTTTCATTGCAGAACTCAAACCAGCTCTGGAGTTAACGGCACGGAAGACTGTGTGAGAGGAGGCGATCTTCTCAGCTTCTTCAGAAGAGAGGGAAAGACGGTATAAGGCAAGTGAAGGTCATAATGTCATAATTCCATATTATAATTTTTTTGGACTAGTAGTAAAAGAATGTTTGCTTTTTTTGTAGATGTTGAAAGCCAGAGACATAGGAGAGCTTCATTCTTTCAGGATTGATGTGAGTTATTTTTAGAAAATACATGTTTCTGTTGTCTCCTGCTTGTTTACTTAACATTTTGATGCAACAACAGTATGATGACTTGTTCACATTTTAATTAAACCACTAATGTCTGTGTTTTTAATTGCAGAACCTAAACCAACTCTGGAGTTAAGTGATATTCTCAGCTTCTTCATAAGAGAGGGAAAGGTGGTTTAAGGCAAGTAAAATTTCTTTCTTTTTTTTTTTGACTAAGTATAAAAGAATGTTTTATGTAGAGGTTAAAAGGCCAGAAACATAAGAGAGCTTCATTCTTTTAAGATTGATGGGAGTTATTTTTTAGAAAATAAATGTTACCGTTGTCTGCTATTGTAGTATTCTAGAGCACTGTGGTAGACAGACAATAAACAACCACACAATATGGCTGAAATTATAAAACGGTCTAGTTACCTATCCTTACAGAATTGGATGCACCTCTGTTTGAAAATGGTTACATTTGAACTAAATGTTTTCTTTTTTAAATGGTTTTTCTCTTTTAGGCCACTGATGAAGAGCAGGTGGTGACTGGGATGATTGCTGCACAAAGAGGAGAAATGATTCCCCCAAACTGATGCAACAGTGGTTTTAAAGGAGGAGGCCGCCCTGGATAATGTCAAAGACGTTGCACACCTTTGCTGAGCTGATGGGGCTTCATGACTACATTAATTATCTTAAAGAGATAATGAAAATTGGCAGTGATGCATTTTCTGTTTGCAATCATGGACTATGAAACAAACCGTAAGTGTATAGTCTGTAAAAACAAAATGTCAAATGCTTGTTCTGTGTTGTTCAGTAGAAATGGAGTTCACACTCATTCATACACATGCTCACAATACTTCACACATTTGCTTGTGTTAAATGTTATAATGTCAGTGTTAATGTTGTGGTTTTATTTTTAGTATTTAAAAAAAAAAGAAAGAAAGAAAGAAACTATTGTACAATTATTGTAAAGTAGTGTTTTTGTACAGTAATTTTATACAATATACAAAATTTACCAGACAAAATAGTCAGCAAATGTTCAGTGCTTCATTTATAAACTCTGTACCTGCTAATGCCACTTCTGCATTTCTTTTCACATAGAAAGCTAGACTAGGAAATACATTAATTATTTGAAAAATAGAAATACGTGTGTGTGTGTGTACTTGTTTTTGCTACATTGTGGGGACCAAATGTCCCCACAAGGATAGTAAAACCTGAAATTGCGGTCCCTACAATGTTAAAAAATGATTAAAAATAGTAAATGATGTTTATCTGAAAGTGTAATGATGCAAACATGTTTTCTATGAGGGCTAGGGCTAGGGTTGGGTTAGGGGATAGACAATATCGTTTCGTCAGTATAAAATCTATAGAAGTCTATGGAAAGTCCCCACAATTCACAAAAACAAATGTGTGTGTGTGTGTTTGATTTTTGTCAGTGGCTTTCAGTATCCTTCAATTTATCATGAGCAATCTGAATAATACGTTCAAGTGCCTTAAGCATCAGAACATCAGTCAGATCATTTGTGTCAATCTCATCATGGTAGTTCTTCACTGGGAAGATGTTTGTCAAGGGCACACCAGTTGTAGCACTGCACAAATCCATCTGGACACAAACAGAGAAAAAAACAGAAAAGTCAGAAAATCAGACAAGGTTATTACACAAAATCAGATCAACATAGGCAATATGTAGAAGTCATAACAAGTGTCACATCTATGTCTTTGAATGAATCGTATACCTTCTCCTTGATCCTCTTGCTAATGTATATCTTCCTCAGATCTTTTTTGACCAGAGGACATGTTTCATCCACTTTAGTCATAACAAGGACTTGAGGAATCCCTACAGTAAATGCAGAAGCAATGTAAAGGTGGTTTCCCCCTTCAAAACTGAGCAAATATGTGTAAGTATTATATATGTATACAGGTACTCAAAAAAATTGAATATTGTGGAAAAAGTTCGTAACTTATTTCAAAAATGGAAACTTTCATATATTCTAGATTCATTACATGGAAAGTAAAACATTTCTGAAGTTTTTTCATTTTAATTTTGATGATTATGAAAGTCAAAAATCCAGTATCTCAAAATATTAGAATTTTTACATTTGAGTTTCATTAAATGACCATCCCTTCAGTATAAATGCCGGGTATCTCTTGTTCTTTGAAACCACAGTAATGGGGAAGACTGCTGACATGGCAATGGTCCAGAAGACAATCATTGACACCCTCCACAAAGAGAGTAATCACAGAAGGTCATTACTGAATGGGTGGCTGTTTAAAGAGTGCTGTGTCAAAGCAATATTAAATTCAAAGTTGACTGGAAGTTGACTGGAAGAAAGAAATTGGGTAGGGAAAGGTGCACAAGCAACAGGAATGACCACAAGCTTGAGAATACTGACAAGCAAAGCCAGTTCAAACACTTGGGAGAGCTTCACAAGCAGTGGACTGAAGCCGGAGTCAGCGCATCAAGAGTCACCATGCTCAGACGTCTCCAGGAACGTCTTCATGTTGGCTAGCCAACATGCTTGACCTGAACCCTATATGGAATCTATGGGATATATTCAAGAGAAAGATGAGAAACAGTCGATCCAACAATATACAGATGAGCTGAAGGCTCAGTAGTGCCTCAGCAGTGCCACAGGCTGATCACTTACATGCCACACTTTACTGATACTGTAATTTGTGCTAGGAGCAAGTAATTTGCTGTAATTTGTGCTACTGACCAAGTATTCAGTGCATAAATTAACTTACTTTAAAGAACTTTCCTGTTTTGCAAATCTGTTTTTTGATTGATCTTAGGAAATATTCTAATATTTTGAGATACTGGATTTTTGTCTTTCATGAGCTGTAAGCTCTAATCATCAAAATTAAAACAAAAAAACTTTGGATCTAGAATATATGAAAGCTTCAACCCTAATCAAACACACCTGGCTGTAACTTTCTAGTAGTCTTAAAGACATTGATGAGCTTGTTCATGTGATTAGGGTTAAAGCTAAACTCTGCAGGACAGTGGCCCTCAAGGACCGAAGTTGCCCAGCCCTTTATATAACTGATCCATGTTCAAGAGGCTCATTAATGAAAATCATAACATTCAGGAGTCAGTTTTACCCTTTTCACTGATTTTCTCGCGGACAATCTTCAGCTTGTCAATAAGTCGCTCATCTATGAATTGGATTGTATCTGCGGCTATGACATAAACCAGGCAAAAACACTGGTTGGAGAGGCTGGGGTCAGAGGTGTAACGTTGATCATCAGAAGTGAGTTTCTGCTCTTCATTGAACTAAGATGGGAAATTCGGTAAAATATGTTAAATGTTAGACATATTGCACAGATACAAATATGTTATTTGCTCAGCTAACATAGTGGTTTATTACTTTATAGCCATCATTGACATGTCCAAACACAGCATTTATGATGTCTTCTGGTCGTGACCCAGCCATTGCTTCAGGTTGTAAGCCCATGATGTCCTTGAAGACAAAGGGCAAAGTTGTTTTCTCACTTTTGATGGTGAATCCTGTGAGCTACAAAACAAGACCAAAAACAAGCACAAATGTGTACGGAAAATTTTCAGATAAACTTTTTATTTTTTCTTTACTTAAAAACAAAACAAAAAACATCTTACATAAGCTTCCTTTATATGATATTACTCTAAAACAAGTTTGTTTTAGTGAAACTACAGGTGAGAAATACCTACTTTTTTTGTGAAACTATGACTGTCACCAGCAGTTGAATTAACTAGCGCTCTAGAGGAGATTCGTCCTCGAAGGGCGCTATCGATGGAGTTAATGAAGCTGGATTTTCCTGCTCCAATTTGTCCAGCTACCAGAATCTTGATGTCTTTTACATCTGGATGACTTATAGAAAAGTTTTCTAGCTTTTCTCGCAGGGCTTCTTTCTGACTGTCAAAATAAAACACAATTCAGTGCACTATGAATTTCAGTGAAAACAGTTTTGTCATTTTGTGGCACAATAGAGTTGTATTGGCTACACTGTAACGAATTGCTGTAAAAAATTACAGCAATATTTTACAGCAGGGGGCTGTATTTCTTATCCACAAGTTTCCTACGCCCCATGAGGCCTTGCGTCAAAAGTGGGAGCATCTTCCGGATCAAAGTAAACAAGCGGGACGTGACACTCATTCATTCAACAGTTTACAGGAGTGACGGGCGAATGAAGCCTCGTGAAGCACCGAGAATTTCCTCTGATTGTTTCGGGAAAAGATTCAAAGCTTCGAGAGTGACGAAAACAGCGCGATCTGGTGGTTAGTAAAAAAAAAGCAGCCAAAAGACTAAAGCTCCGTCGGAAGACACATTCACCGCAATTTCCATAGATCGGTCCATGTTATCCACCTTATTTTTCCCATAAGAGTGGGTGCAGCCATTTGTAATTTTTTTGTGTCTGGCTTCCGGTCTCATCCACTTCCAGCTATTTTTAGCTGCACAAAAAGCTCATTTTGCTGCTTGATATTGCAAACTGGTGTGTCTTACCATATTGTTTTAATGTATTATCTTAATTATGAAAACACTGGTTTGTAGTGCAAACTGTTTAACCGTTTACTGCACTTTGATATTCTTCTCGTTATTTCTTTATGGCGGATTACGAACCGGATGTCTAAGACATTACCAGAAAACAGCTTACTTCCACGTTGAAAAATAAGGTGGATACGCACAAATAAAAGCCTAACCGTGTGTGTGTTTGTTTGTTGATTTTCTGACTCTGATAAATTAATTTACCCATCGAATAGTGCCATTAAATGCCAGTACGAATATCAATATGCAATATAAGCATAATGTACACATATATTAATTGCATATGGCATATATTTAATTTTCCTGAAATAATTTGTATTCTTCATATTACTTGTATGACTTGGTATTTAAAAATGTAATTATTAAATAGGTCCCAATGAAAATGTACTCGCAAAATAAGATCTGGGGGTTGAACATTAGGACAAGCAAAGTGAATCGTGCACATGACTGTAAAAAAGTGAGGCTTATACGAAAGGGATTTCTACGTTAACAAGCCTCCAGTCAAGGCTTCATCTGGCATGCCATTTAAACAAGCTCTTGAAGTCTTGGTTCAAATGTCATTTCACTAGCTGGCAGTGATTCAAGATTTAGCGATCCAAACTTGCTAATAACACAAATTCGAAAAGCATATGTTGTCCATAAGAACGTAATGACATCTCTCATAAAGGTGTGCATCTTTACAAAGTAAACAATGGTCTAAAAAACACTTAGCCTCTTCACTAATTAGCACACAAAATACCGTTGATATACTACGTCCGCCACCTCACCGGAAGTTGTACCCACGTTCTTTTTTACAGTGGCGCCCTCCGGAAACTTGTGGATAGCATATTGCATATACAGCATATGCTGTAAGCCGCAAAGCACTCTGGGGTCACGTGGTGGTTTGCCTCAAACCTACAGCATAATGCTGTAAATTTCAAATCTACAGAGGCGGGCTTTTCTTCAACGGTCGACATTCGGGAGCAGCAAGAACAACGATTCATTACTGTGGTAAGCCACATATTTCAGTTTTTATTTTTCATGTTTGGTAACTGCAGTACTATATTAACTACATAATTATCTACATTCGCGGTAACCGGAGATTAACGAATCCTCCGTCCGCGGTGCGCGAGGGAGACTTCTACCGGGTTTAAGCAGCGCGGTCGCGGGAGGATTTCACACATTCCCCGGCCTCATAGCGGCTATAGGCGGAAAATCTCTGGGTTCCTACGTTAAGAATTACACGCTTCATTGACAGCAGTTGTGATTCACGGGTACGTCGTGTTGTTCAGCACACTTTCTCGTGATTATTTTATGATGTAAATCAAATTTGCACAGGCAGTCATCTGTTAACACGGCGCCGAAACGCGTGACGTTACTGAAGTCTCGCAACTCGCGGTCATCCCGCTCACGGAGGATCAGTGTGTGTCAGGTAAACTCTGAACGGTGCTGTTAAAGCGGTTAAAATAAGCAGCGAGACGTGCCAGTACCTTTAATAACTTGCTGATTCTCTTATTGTTTGATTGTAATGCTTTTTGCTAACTTTGGTTTAAAGAATGAGTTAATTCAGCCCATCTTTTTGTCTGGCCTGTTCGCAGCTATATTCACTCCGGAGTAACCTCACCAGGAGGAGACAGAGATTTGGAGTTCATTCAAAGGCAATGGTTACATTCTAAGAATCTGAATACCTGAATTTTACATGTAGATATGTTAGAAGATGTTTCTCAACTCCAGAATGGGACAATATTTTAAGGGAGAATGATTCAGATATCTCAAAAGCTTAAACTAATGTGAATTACATATTGTCTGTTTCCTGACTGTTTTGTAGGTATTTACAAAGAACAAAGACGTTGAAAGGAAAAGTGCCATCTAAAACCACAGGGCAAATGGCACAGAAGAAACCGGTTGAAGTGAACCCAAGTTGCCACTCTTCTTTGCAAAGTGAAGGATTTTCAGCAGAATTTCTTAAATGTAAGAAGTTCATACACACCAACATCCCCTTTTTCCTTTTATTATATTATTTTATCTACACTGCCATTTAAAAGTTTGGGATTAGTAAGATTTTTTTTATGTTTCTTATGAAATAAGTTTCTTCTGATCATCAAGGCTACATTTAATTTATCAAAAATCCAGAAAAAAATAATGTTGTGGAATATTATTACAATTTAAAATAATGATTTCTATTTTAATATACTTTAAAATGTAATTTATTTCTGAATTTTCAGAATTTTAATTACTCTTGTCTTCTCATTTCTCCAGTGTAACATGATCCTTTAGAAATCATTGTAATATGCTGATTTATTATCAATTTTAGAAACTGCTTAACACAGTTGTACTGCTTAATTTTTTTTGTTTTGGAACCTGTGATACTTTTTTCAGGATTCTTTCATGGATTAAAAAAAAAAAAAAAATTTTTTTTTTTTTTTTTTTTTTTGTTTGTTTTTTTTTTTTTTTTTTTTTTTTTACTTTTATCCAACAAGTATCTGTATATTAGTATATTAATTTTTTTTTCTTGTATTTTGGTTTAGATAAATGCAGGCTTGATGAATATATATATATATATATATGTGTGTGTATATGTATTTTTTTTTTTAAAGAACATTAAAAATCATACTGATCTTCCAAACATTTTAATGGCAGTTTATCCGTATCTAATTGTAACAATCATCACTCTATCTGTCTTTGACTCTATCTGTCTTCCCGCTGTCTGTATCTGACCGTATTATTGTTTTGTAAAAAATATCTAATGTATTTTCCTCTTTGTTCTTTTTCAGTTTTTTTAGACACTGACTCTTTGCATCCTGGGATGGGACAGCATCTGGAGCTGAACCGTTCTCCTTTTTTGATCAGAAGTTTTGTTGGACTCACTTGGGACGTTGTTGTTTTGCCATGTTGTGAAAATTCTTCACTGTCATTGTGGTATTTGGAACAATTTAATTATGACCATGTTGGTTAACTTGATGTTAGTAAAACTTTGGCTCAATGTTGGTAAAACTTAAAGTTAAGGGTAATATACACTCAAAAAAATGGTTTTGTGCCACTGTTCATTTTACCCAGGTATTTATTGTTAAAACAACACAAGTGTATTTCTTTTTCCACCAAAACACTATTGTATTGTGCTCTATTAATTTAAACTGTTTAAGTTTCCATTTTACTTGATTATCAATCGTTAAACTAACGTAAACGGTTTAATTTCGCCGTTCAAAAAACCGGATATGACGTTTCCAACGCATTTTATGAAGACGGCGCGAAGGAGGTGTATCATGGCGTCGGAGCTAGAAGTACCAGTCAGGTAAGAAAATCTAAAGACTTCTTTGTGTTAAGTCAAAAATTTTAATTTCTGTAAGTGTTTTAGTCTGCTTTTAGTGTTGTTTTGCAGACGAGTGTAACTGGTATATTCCGCCGTTAATAGATAATTTAGTGCGGTTGGGATGTGAACGCGCATATGGACTGTAGTGTATTTGTACGTGTGCTTGTGGAACAGAGGATGCGGCGAAATATTAAAATTTGTGCTTTTCCGTCTTATTAATGATATATAGGCAGTTAAATAAAACCTTCCTGTGCTCTTTCTAGGCTACTCAAGTCCCAGTAAAATTAGCTAAAGCACGAAAGCAAGTACAAATAATGCCACATTCGACTGCTGCATACTTTTAACATTTTATCTGCTATTCGTTTTTATAACAGCATACATTGATCACTGGTTTCTTCATCGCTGCCTAATTTTGGCGAAATGAAGGAATGTCACAACTTTACTGACGGAGAAAAAAAGTTTTGGCTAAGGTAAGTGAACCGCTGTATTGCCTTTTCATCCTTTATAAACAAAAGTAATAAGGGTATTTTGCATTTTCTGTTTTAGAGGAATGCACGCAGTTGTAAATGTGAACTGGTGGATGGTTAAGAAGCTGATGTGTCTTCTAGAAATCTAAACAAGTAAGACACTAAGATATATTGATATGTTAATAAATTTATGTATGCATGTATTTGTGTGTGTGTATATATGAAGAGTTCATGTGTATATTTGTATATATTAAGAGTTAATTTGTAAGAACAGACAATTTTTTTTTTTTTTTTTAAATAATTATTCTGCATTCCAAGTAATATCAATCAAACTGTGGTTGGTTTATTTTGAATGAATATTAATAGCTCAAAAATACAGCTAACACAATAAAACACAAAAAACAAACAAACAAACAAAAAAAACAACAAACACACACACACACACAATAAAAAAACATGTTTATGAATATTAAATATTGATAAATATTAATAAAAACGGATTTATTTGTTTTTGCAAATGAACTCTTCATATGTATATGTTTGTGTGTGTGTGTGTGTGTGTGTGTATTTAATGGGTACTTTTGACTCATTCCTTTTCTTAAAAATGGTTTGAAGGCAGAAATGTGATGTTTATCATTTTATAAACTCAATGTTTTTGTGAAAAGCTGTGCCTGAACTATAAATCATGCTTTTTACCGTCATTTTATGACTTTAAATATACTCCAGATCATGTCCACCCTTTTGGAATAATATACATGACAATAATCACACAAATGTTTTGATCACTGAATTTGTCTTTGCTGTTAAACTATATATGGGTGCTCTTGTAACAAATTGTACTTCATGTGTTTACAGATTTGTGCAGAATATGAGACAGGCAGAATAACCATAGGCCCATTAGTGTCAACTGTCTTTGCCAATGGGTGGATCCACACTGCAAAACTTATGAAGATGATTGCAAACCGAAGAACAGTCCTTGGACAAAGCATTAAACCCTCTTGGTCCCCACTACACAGGTAAGAACAGCTACACTCAACAAAAACTTTTGTAATCATGTTAAAGGGGTCATCAGATGCTGTTGATATGATTCTTAGAGTCTTAATGAGAAGTCCATAGCATACTTTTGTTAAAATTTCTCAGTGGTAGTGTAAAAACACCCATTTTACCATATCAAAATCAGCCCTTTTCAGAGTGGGCCATTCTGTTGCATGTTCCTTTAAATACAGTAATGGTGGTCAGACTGTTCTCAGCTCTCACTCGGCTCATTTAGGGCAGGTCTAAGATAAGACGTTCATGTAAATCAACTATTGTGGGAGCAGCCTTGATCGGTGTGACGTCACACCAACTAGAAGCTGAGAATGACCTGATTTGAAAAAGGGCATATTATTTATAATGATTAAAAAATACCACTGGGTGGATTTTTATCATCATAGGGTGGTTGTGTACACATTCTGCCAACATGCATATATGTTCAAACAACATGTAAAAGTGAGTTTTGCATCAGATGACCCCTTTAAAACATTGTTTCACCAGCCACTGAGTTTTAGGGTTATGGTCATAGGCATTAACAAAAAAGACAGATATAATAAGAATTGGATTATTAATATAGTAAATATAAAATATATGGTATTACTGTAAACTGACAGATATTGCGAATACATTATCTTCCCAAAAACAATACATTCTAAAGCAAGGCAGGCGTGTCAAACCTGCTCTTGGAGAGCCAGTGTTCTGGAGTTTAGCTCCAACACCCCTGCCTGGAACTTTTAGTAAAACTTTGATTAGCAAACCTGTAAGACCTTTGTTCATCTTCAAAATACAAATTAAGATATTTTTGATAAAATCAGAGAGCTTTCTGACCCTGCATAGACACCAACACAACTGAAATATTCCCAAGCCCCGAAACGTAGTAAGGACTTTGATATAATATCCATGTGACATCAGTGGTTCAACCATAATTTTACAAAGCTACAAGAATACTTTTTATGGGTAAAGAAAACAAAATAACTACTTTATTCAACAATTCTTCTCCTCCAAATCACATATTTTGCCATTATGGAGAGTATCACGATGCATGCACATTGCTTTCCTCTGCAAGCAAACAAGGCCCAGCGCATACATGTTCTACGTCAGCAGAACCACACGCATGCGTTATGCAAAGAGGTACTCTCGATAATGGCAGAAGACGCAATTTAGAGAAGAATTGTTGAATAAAGTCAATATTTTTGTTTTCTTTGCACACAAAAAGTATTCTCACTGCTTTGTAAAATTATGGTTGAACCACTGATTTTTACACTGTTTTACTGGTGTCCTTACTACGTTTCTGGGTCTGGGAGCATTTCAGTTGCATTACTGTCTATGCCGGGTCAGAAAGCTCTCAGATTTCATCAAAAATATCTTTATTTCTGTTCCGAAGATGAATGAAGGACTTGTGGGTTTGGAACGACATGAGGGTGAGTAATTAATGACAGAATTTTCATTTTTGGGTGAACTATCCCTTTAATTTGGGAATATTGCTAAACTCTGCAGGACAGTGACTTTCTGTGCTGATCTGGTCCAGTACTGTTATAGTTTCATTTTCCACTGTAATGTTAGTTAGAATTCCATCTGAACTGCTTGCCTGTATTTCCCGTAAGGAAATGATCAGACAGAATAATAATGACATTTTTCAAATGTTTTTTTTTTTTTTTTTTTTTTAGAAAAATGTAAAGGCTAAATCTCATGAATTTTGTTGTTGTCTGCATCTTTAGACTAATGACGTTGAAGTACCCAAATGAAGACACTAGCAGTGTTATTATGGAGTATATGGTAAGTTGTTTTATTGATTAATTTATTTATTTATTGGTATTTTCAAGGATGATAAATGGTAAGGTAAATTTAATACGCAAGAATTTGAGTACTCCATTCTTTTAAATATCCTCTCTAGGATACAGACGTTGGCAGCACTCAGGAGGTGATCCAGAGGAATCATGGGAATCTATGTCATACGATTTGAAGGTGCAGACATTGAAGACAGCACAGCAGATGTTGGAGTGTTGGAAGATAAAGTTTTTCAGGACCTTAGCAGTAAACCCTATGAAAAACATGTTGCTGGGACTGATATATGGACTAAACTTGAACTCCTGAAATCAGGTACACATTTGGAGTATTGCAGAAGTTATTTCTGGAGCCAGTTCCTGTTCCTGGATTAAGGTTTGATTGGTTACCTTTATATGCCAATTAGAAAATGACAGTAGTTTAATATTTCTGTAATTTTGTAATGTGGTTGTAACTGTAATTGTTGCTCTTGTTTAACAAATACACTTGATAATTTGTGACATCTTGTCTTTTGTGATTCATTGCAAAATAATCACACAAAAAATGCTTCGTTGAAGGGAGTAACTTTAACTTGAAATCATTTAGTTAAAGTAACTAGAACCAATTGGATGGAACCGCTGTCCATAATTTAAATGAGTTGTCTGAAACAAACTTCCTTATGTTGATAAAGTGAAACATATTTAGCCAGTTTTTAATAAACCAAAACATGTTCACTAAACTTAACCGGTTTAAGTTACAGGGAAGTGAATAAATTGAGTTGGTTGGACATTACTATTTCACATAAATTCTTCCTCATTCAGCTGTGTTGTCACAACACAAAGAGTTTGCATAGATTCAAAAAATTCCATTCATGTTCATCAAAAACAATTTGGTTGTGTGGAACCACTGTCCATAATTGAATTAAGTAGGTTTAAAGAATCATTTTTTTGAGTGTATGTTTCAAGTATATATTTATTTTGGAATTCAATAAATGCACTGCTCTATGACATTTTTTTTCATGCAAATTTCAGATATGTTAAATAAAATTTGATGTTTTTCAAGATTAAGATGTGTCAAATTATTAGTTTTTTTTTTAAATATTAGGTGCACTAAGTTTCACACTATACAACACTTTATGCAGTTAAATATTGTTTAAAGCTTATGCAGTTAATGAATTGTTTAAATTGCCAGTCATTAATATTCAGCAATCTGGAAAATATATACTGCATATATAGAATACACAAAAATAAAGTAGTTTACTGTAAAACCACAGCAATGTAAAAAATACAGTTAATTGCTGTAAATTACAGTAACCGGCTGGCAACCCTGCTGCCAGTATAATGCTGTAAAATTTACAGGAAATTTTTTACAGTGTATGTCTGAAATAACATATTGCCGCACCAAACGTATTATTTCTAGTATATAATGTGTACAGTATACTGTGGAATACTCAGAATAGTATACTCAGAATTCTGATTTTATGTATGCATGGATCATCTGTACAACATACTAAGTTGCCATTTTGACATTTTTACACTAACATTTGCATTTTACTAAATTAAAATGCAAAATACAACCCCACTTCAAGTTGAAATGTTTTGTAATAATGCCATAAAATCAAAAATATGTTATTTGTCCATTCTCTCTAACCTTTATTTAATTGACGAAAGTACAAAGAAATAATGTTTTTACTGCCCAGCTTAATTTTATATTGTAAATATGAACAAATTTAGATTTTGATGACTACAACAAAGCAAAAATGTTGGGACAGA